>NW_004567118.1:31503587-31505079 GCF_000260355.1 Condylura cristata | reverse complement strand
ACATTCTTCAAGAACAGGCAGGAGACAAATGTGCCTACTGTCACTATTTCTATTCCGCCTGTTCTGGATTTTCTCACTTGCTCTTCTGTGTGCCTGCATCCATCTTCCCCATGTCATGACAGGGCTTCTTCCGCCTCACCATTCCAGTCTCCATTTCCATGTTACTACCTCCCAGAAACCTTCCTTGACCACCTTACTAAGGTAGTATCTCCTCAGTCAGACTTTCCTGACATCCTACTTTAGGGTGACATCACAGCACTTCTTAGTATCTTCATAATTCTTTAATTTGTTGACTGGTCTGTCAGACATCACCAGGATATAAACTCCTTAGAAAAATTTTCTGAAAGATATGTTTATTTATCTTTCAATTTTTTTGAAAGATATACTTATTATTTACAAGACTTGGGGTGTAGGCCAGAGGTTTGGTTGGGAGGGTGGGGAGTGGTGAGAGGATTCACCAGAGATAGAGCAGGGAGCTGAACAGGCAGATTGACCCATTGGGCCAACAGGAAGAAATTTTTCAGTGTTTTTTGTTTGTTTGTTTTCCTCTGGTTCAGTGAGCCTAAGATAGTTCCAGCCTGTAGTAGATTCTCATAAATATGTGCAGACTTACTCCTGCCACTACCCATTTCTTCCCTGCTTCTACATCTGATTTTGGTCTAAGTCATTCAATGACCAGGCTCTTACCGAGACCCCTGATAATCTGTCAACAAAGTATATTTTGGTTGTCCATTTTGTTTCTTATTTAACTTCTCTGTTTACAGCTTCCTCCTTCATGAAAATCTTCTTCCCTTAACCTTTACTGCTGTCCATTCTCCTGACTTTCAGTCTTATTAGCTTCTCTCTTTTTTTTTTAAGATTTATTTTTATTTATGCACACAAGAACTGGGGTGTAGGACAGAGGTGTGGGGGATGAGAAGATTCACCAGAGGCAGAGTGGGGAGCCGAACAGGCAGATTTTCTGAAATACACTGCTGAGGGGAGCAGCAAGCGCGCTAGGAGAGGTCTGCTGTGCCCTGTGGGCCACCTCCCTGACCAGGGATCAAACTCCTGCTGCAGTGGTAGGCGAAGGTGTCTTCGTGCTGTGCTCCAACCCCTTGCACCACCAGGAAGACCCTCTTTTGCTTTTTTTTTGCATATTCTTGAAGCTCTTTCCATCTATTGTATCTTTCAAGTACAAGGCAGACAATGTAAGCATCTTCATACTGGGCAGACAATATAAACATTTTCCCTCAGATCCTTTTGGGCTTCACCCTCTCCTTGAACCATCATGTTCTCCTTTATGCCAACTGTTTAAATATCATCCAAGTGTTTTCCATTTGGAAATATATATATATATATATATATATATTTTATATACTTATAAAATATACTCCTTTCCTTTATCTAAAGATTAAAACAAAACCAGGAAAGAGACAAGTGTGCCCACTGTCATCATTTCAAGTCAGCCTGTTCTGGACATTTTGGCCTGTGCAATAAGACAAAAAAGAAA
>NW_004567118.1:31479224-31502529 GCF_000260355.1 Condylura cristata | reverse complement strand
ACACTGCTGAGGGGAGCAGCGGGCGGGTCAGGAGAGGTCTGCTGCGCCATGTGGTCACCTCCAGGGCCGGGGATTGAACTTGCACTGAAGCGGCTGTGGCTCTCTTGCAGCGTTGCACTTCAACCCGCTGTGCCACCAAGGAGGGCCCTGTGTGCCTTTTAGAGAGTGCAAAGTGTAAAGCCTTTGGGTCCTCAAAGAGAATATTTGCCAGGACTTGAATCTTATGACCGGCTCCAGAACAGCCTACCTACCCTTCTCACTGGACTCCTCATAGTGACCCTGGTGATCTCACCACAGAGACTTAGTTCTGCCCAAGATCCCAAGGAGGCAGAGGTAAACCCGGAAATAGGACCAGGCCCCAGCTCTCGTTTCCTGTTGTTTTCTCAAAGCACACTGTGGGCAGAGTCTACGAAGATCTAGTTTCCTGAAAACCCGACCGCTCCTCACCTATCAGGGTGTTTTGTATTCCAGGAAGTCCCATTTCTGAGCCCTGGGCTCCTCACCTGTCGCAGATGTTTGTCAGCTTTAGCAACAAGGAAGTTGTTAGTGATCTGTGCAAGCATGCTGAGAATGGAGTTGCAGGGGATAGAAACCAGGCAGAGTGGCATGACATTCTTCCAGTGACTTTTGAAAGATCTGTGGCTATCAAGGAGTTGTTAAAAAGAAGATAGAAGATGGTGGCTAGAAAGCAGGACCAAAGAAGAAGCTTTTGTTGTGGGGTTTTGCTTGTGTTTGTCTTTAAGGTGAGGAAATTAAATAACCTGTAAAGTTGCCAGCAAAAAAGATGATGAAGATTCTGTAGAGTAATCAACTAAGCAGGTTCCTGAGAAGGGGAGGAGGTGGGCTTCAGAGCACAGAGAGAGAAGGATGCTTTAAATAGAAAATGGACTGTTTTTTCCTTTATAACTAGAGGGTAGGAGGACAGAACTGATGAGGATACAGATGGGTTTGTGAGTGTGAGGTTGCTGCAAGTTTTCTTTAATTTTTTTAAAGTAATTACTTATTTATGCATACAAGAACTGGGATACAGGCCAGAGGTATGGGAGGGTGGTCGGGGGGGGAAGTAAAAAGATTCACCAGAGATAGAGTGGGGAGCAGAACAGACAGATCTGCTGAAATACGCTGCTGAGAGGACCAGCGGGCTGGACAGGAGAGATCTGCCACGCCATATGGGTCAGCTCCCTGGCTGGGGATCGAACCTGTGCTGCAGTGGCTGCAGATAGCTTCATTGTGCTGCAACTTAATCTCTACCACCACTTGGGAGGCCCAAATGTTCTCTTCTGTGCATCCAATAAAATAGGAAAGAAGGCCATTTTCTGAGTGGGGGAATAAGTTGTGGGAAGTGGTTCAAGACATTTTCACTATGACTATAGCAGAATAGAGAGAACTGATAGAAAAACAAGGAAAGATGGCCAAACAAGGAAGGGACCTCAGTTGATGTTGGAATAAATTTCTAGTGGTACCAATCTGGTTAGATGTGTGATTTTTTTTTTCAGCAGTGTTCATGGCTCAGATGTAGACATAGAAGAGATAGGGAGTTGGAATGAGTTAGGTTGATATAACAGAAAGACACTTGTATAAGAACACTGAGGGTTACTAGTGTTAGGGTTGAAATGATGGGCCAGAGACTCCCATTATTGGGGGAAAAAACCTAATTAAGTCAGAAGAATTTGTTATTTTGGCACCATTTGTCCAGGCAGATGGGAAATTCAGACAAGGTTCTTAAAATGTGTGTGCATCCTTCTTTATTAAGAACTTCATGACCTGGAGAACCACATGCTGCAAGAAATGCCTTTCAGTGGGAAAAAAATTCAAAGACATTCTCTGGTGAATCCCCTCACCACCCCTCCCCCAACTCAGCTCTTGTATGCATAAATAAATAAAATAAATATTTTTTAAAAAGACATTTATTTTGACGCCTTAAAGATGGTGATTGAGGCCCTCCCTGGTGGCGCAGCAGATTAAAGCACAGCACTAAGTAGCTAAAGCCACTTCCGCATGAGTTCGATTCCTGCCTGCCCCGGAGGTGACCACATGGCGTGGCAGACCTCTCCTGACCTGCCCGCTGCTCCCCTCAGCAGTGTACTTCGTCGATCTGCCTGTTCTGCTCCCCACTCTGTCTCTGGTGAAGCCTCTCGCCACCCCTGAGCCTCTGGCCTGTACCCCAGTTCTGTATGTACAAATAAATAAAAACCTTAAAAAAAAAAAAAAAGATGGTGATTGAGATGGACTTTGTACTTCAGTTCTCTCGCAGGACTCACCTTAAGTGGGACTGTTCCCAGCACTGTGCATTATTCAGGACAGTCAGTGTATGTTGAACTGCTTTTGAGCAAGCTCATACCCATTTATCTTTAACAAGTCCCATAAATATTCAATGTACCAACATCTCCCACCAAAACCCACCTGGTTACTTTTTTTTTTTTTAAAGATTTATTATTTATTTATTTATTTATGCAAGGACTAGGGTGTAGTCCAGAGGGATGAGATGATTCAGCAGAGACAGAGTGGGAAAGCATAACCAGCTGAGGGGAGCAGCAGGAGAGACAGGAGAGGTCTGTTATGTCATGTGGGTCAGCTTCCTGGCCAGAAATTGAACTCATGCTGCAGTGGCTGGTGACAGCTCTACAGTGCTGAGACTTTAATACCTGTACCACTAGGGAGCCCCCCACACACCCTCCTCACCCCGTTACCTTTTTAGGTTTCCAGAGCTTCCCAGGGTGGTGTGCTGTATGAGCCACTCTAACTCTCCATTAGAGGAGCCTTCAAAGACTGGAATCTGGCTCTGCCCCCTTGCAGGTCAAAAGTGCAGATTTAACACATCCTTCCCACCTCTATCTGTTCTCAGTGGGTGTCTGCTAGGAGTTATTTACCCCAGCCCATCACCCCTCAGGTGGGAAAATTCTGAGGGGCATGTTCTGTGCCAGCAGCCTCAGTGATGCCCCCATGGCCCACAGAGGCAACCTGCTCCCTGAAAATGCTTTTGCTGGCTTCCCTTCCTTGCTTCATAATCCCATTTCCTTACAGGTGTTCCTGAGATTACCTGCCAAATAAACCTCTTGCATTCAAATCTTTGTCTCAGGGTCTACTTTTGACTGGGAGAATCCAAACTAAGACAGGGACTGCTGCCAACTGTTAACAAAGGCCCTAGAAAATCCAGCTGATACTCATATTACCTGAATAGTCTCCCTCTCACCCATAAAACAATTTAGCCTTCAAGTAAACAAACAAGAGTCTTTTACTCACTTATATACCTTGTGAGAGGAAAGGGGACTGTCAAGCCAACTTCATTCAAGTTTCATTGCTTCTTTCACTTAGTTTGACTCACACAAGTTTCATTACTTCTTTCACTTAGTTTGACTCCTAGTTTGACAGAATGTGATGGCTAAGACTGGGCACAACCTGGTAAGGTTCATTATTAACGAAGTTCACCATTAGTTTATAATATCTCACTATGAAAAACCTTAAACATATTTCAAAGTAGAGAGAATAGAATAATAAACTCCTTTGTCACCCCCAAACAACAGCCAACACTTTTTCTTCTATATCCCCAGCCACCTCTTACCACACCACCTCAAAATCATTTTAAAGGAAAATGCAGGGCCTCCCTGGCGGTGCAAGGGGTTAAAGCACAGCACTATGAAGCTATGAAGCTATTGGCAGCATTGCAGCACAAGTACCATCTCTGACCAGGGAGCTGAGCCACATGGCACAGCAGACTTCTCACTCATCTGCTGCTCCATTCAGCAGTATTTCAATAGATCCTCCTGTTCTGCTCCCCACTCTGTCTCTGGTGAATCCTCTCACCACCACCCCCAAAAAACTCTGGCTTGTACCCCAGTTCTTATATGCATAAATAAATAAATCTTTAAATAAAAATGAAGTAAGGGCCCTCCCTGTTGGTGCAGCAGGTTAAGGCACAGCACTAAGAAGTTAAAGCCAAGTTAGCATGAGTTTTATCCTCACCCCAGAGGTGACCTACATGGCGCAGCAGACCTCTCCTGTTTTGCCTGCTGCTCCTCTCAGCAGTGTACTTTGTCAATCTGTCTGTTCTACACCCCACTCTGCTTCTAGTGAAACCTCTCACTGCCCCAGCACCTCTGGCCTGTACCCCAGTTCTGTATGCATGAATAAATAAATCTTTAAAAAAATAATAAAGTAAAATGCAGACATGCTATTTTACCCACAAATATTCAACATCCCTAAAATATAAACTTTTTTAAAATATAAAATATAAACATTCCTAAAATATAACAGTCAATAAATAATACTTCCTTATTATCATCAGTGTTCAAATATTCCCAACTATCATTATTATCTACAGTTTTTAGAATCATGAGCTTATAAGTTCCCTATCTTTTGATTGGTTATTTATATTTTAAATCTTTTTTCATCGATAGGCAGATGCCTATCTTGCAGTTTATTTGTTGAGGAAAACTGGTTATTTGTTCCATCTTGTTTCCTGACATTTGGATTTTACTGACCACATCTTCATGGTACCATTCAACATAGTCTCCTGCCCCCTCTAATTTCTGTAGTCACATCGAGAAATTTGATCAGATGGAAGTTCAATTTTGTTCCAAGACTCCTGCCCTATGTGGTATTGGGGACTTCTATTAGGAAGTACATCACTTCATTGTCTTTATCTTCTGTGTAGATAGAGAAGCTGAATTGTTCACACTGTCACGGAAAAATAGAATTTTGACTTGCTGCTTGTAACTTGATGCCCCAGGCTGTCCTGCAGTATGAGCTAGCCTATCCTTGATATTAAGGTATTCTCCTTCTGGGATCCTGGGGCTTGGCTATAGATCAAAGTGAGAGCAACTGGCCCTCCCTGGTGGTGCAATGGTTAAAGCACAGCACTCCTAAAGCTAGCCACAGCTACTTCAGTGCGAGTTAGATCTCCGCACCCCCCCCCAGGTGACCCACAATGCACAGCAGATCTCTCCTGGCATGCCCACTGCTCCCCTCAGCAGTGTACTTCATCAATCTGCCTGTTCTACTCCTCACTCTATCTCTGGTGAATCCTCTCACCAACCCAGCACCTCTGGTCTGTGCCCCAGTTCTGTATGCATGTTAAAAAAAAAAAGGAAGAGAACCTTCTTACTGTGATGAGAATCTGATGAACATGGAAACAAAGCTTTCTGCATACTTCCCTGGCTCGAGCTCTGGACACTGGAAGACCTTGCTTGAATTCTGGTACAGCTCAGTTGTGTAACCATGAATAAGTAGCTTAACTTCTTTGAGTCTCAGTTATCTGAACTCTAAAGTGGAGATCAATTATAATCTCTCCCAAATAGGGTTCAGAGTGGAGCTTCTTTATATTGTGACTGCAGTCACCCAGCATCTTTGAAAACCCATTCTATGTATGCCAAGACAAGTTTCCATTATGAGAGTTTGGCTTCCCCAAGGAGGACAGTAGAATCTTCCACCTAGTTTCCTTAGTAATACAGGCAGAGGTATGTTGTCCAAAGAGGGATACATGAGGAACAGGATGTTGCGGAGGGTGGCTGAGGCATGGAGTTGGGGGTGGGGGATCTGGGACTGAAGGTTGTTGGAGCAGAGACCATTCTCTATGTGAGCTGCGATGCCCAAGGGTAGCAAGAGTTTCTCTGTTAACAATCTCAGAGTAAAATTGGAATGTTATTCTTGCCTATATAGCTTCCAAGCCCAATTTTCAAGCCTTCTCAGACACTGTGTGAGCTTTTTATATGCTTAAATATACTCCTTTGCTGCTTAAATCAGAGTAGATTCTCTTATTTACGGGTAAATATTTTTTTTAAGATTTATTTATGCATACAGAACTGGGGTACAGGCCAGAGATGCAGGGGGTGAGATTCACTAGAGACAGAGTAGGGAGCAGAATAGGCAGATGTAATTAAATACACTGCTGAGGGTTGCAGCTGGCAGTCAGAAGAGGTCTGCCACACCATGTGGGTCAGCTCCCTCGCTGGGGACTGAACTGTAGAGAGCTGTAGGGGCTGTAGATAGCTTCATAGTGCTGTGCTTTAACCCACTGCACCCCCAGGGAGGGCCCGCAGCTAAGTTCTTAATGAGAATTTCATGGTGTAACTAAAAATAGTATCTGGTCTTAGGAGAGATCAAACTAAACCTGTAGTTTCTGACCTTCCAGGTAAATTATATATGCATTTTATTATTGTTTGTCCCACTTCAAGTTATAGGCTTTCTGTTCTTTGGATTAAAAGCACCAGGATTGATTTCTGTGTGTCTTTCCAATGCCTTGTTATACTTAGGATATATTCAACAACATGTTCATTTACTTTTAAAAATTACAGTATAATTGACATTTATGGGTCCTCCCTGGTGGCGCAACAGGTTAGGACTCAGCACTGCAAGCTGGACTCAGCTGCTTCAGTGCAGTTTCGATCCTCAGCCCTGGAAGTGATCCACATGGCGTGGCAGACCTCTCCTGACCCGCCCGCTGCTCCCCTCAGCAGTGTACTTCATTGATCTTCCTGTTTTGCTCCCCACTCTGTCCCTGGTGAGGCCTCTCACCGTCCCTGCAACTCTGGCCTGTATCCCTGTTCTGCATGCATAAATAAATAAATATTTTTTAAAAGTATAGTATAATTGACATTCAGTAAAATATACATATTTAAACGACATGATTTCAGGGCTTTCCTGGTGGCTTAGGGGTACGTCTCAGTACTATCACCCTATGGCCTGAGTTTGATCCCAGCCAGGGAGCAGACCTCTACTACCTTGCTCACCGCTCCCTTCAGGAGTGTATTTCAGTGAATCTGCCTGTTCTGTAACCAACTCTGTCTCTGGTGAATCCTTTCTCTCTCTGCACCTCTGGCCTACACCCCCGTTTTTCTAAGCAAAAAAAAAAAAAAAAGGGGAGGTAATATGATTTTATTAATTTTGACATATGTGAACACCCATGAAACTATTTAAATGAAGGCAATGAGCCTACTCATCACACCCCAGAGTTCCTTGGGGCCTTTCACAATCACTTCTGTCCCTCCACTCTGGCCCCACACCAACAGTGGTTCCCTTTCTGACACTTTCTAGAACTTTACATAAATGAAACCAAATGTAACATACTTTTAAAGTGTCCTTTCAGGCAGCTCTCTTGTCCACCTGTGACTAGGCAGGTGTTCTTCCTTGCATGAATCGACTTTCTTCCTTTGCAAAGCAGTAAAGTCTCTCTCCCAAGCCTGCACGCCCGCCCGTGTCTGTGCAGATGTCTCTTTTTTTTTTTTTAAAGATTTATTTATTTCTGGGGTACAGGCCAGAGATGTGGAGGGTGAGAGGATTCACCAGAGACAGAGTGGGGAGCAGAACAGGCAGAGCTATGAAGTACACTGCTGAGGGGAGCAGCGGTTGGGTCAGGAGAGGTCTGCGCGCCATGTGGTCACCTCCCGGGCAGGTGGGGATCGAACTCATGCAGAAGTGGTTTAAGCTTCTTAGTGCTGTGCTTTAACCCGCTGCGCCACCAGGGAGGGCCGCAGATGTCTCTTTTAACACACTTGTCCCTTCCAGCAGCAGTTCTTCCTGCCCTCTTGTGTCTGTGCTAGTGTCCTTTGTTTCTGTTTGCTTCCTTTCTTATATAATAAACCTGCCCCTTTGGGTATAAAAAAAAATAAAGTGTTCTTTCAGTCAGCATTATTATTTCAAAATTCATCCATAGTCTGTGAATCAATACATGGTTTGTTCCTTTAACTCTTGGGTAGCATGATGTGCATATACCATACTTTGTATCTCCACTCATTTATTGGTAGATATTTGGGTTGGTCCTGGTTTGGGTGTATTACTAGTAAAGCTCCTGTTATTACAGGGCAGGGAAAGGGGAACCCCCAAACCCCTAAACCTGCCCACTCTATATGGGTTCTGCCATTTGCCACATCAAGATCTTTAATGGAAAGGAATTTTAAAACAATTAGTGTGCAATACACAAAAGACAAAGAATATAGTTTCTAAATCAAACACCCAAAGTTATCCATCCCCTGGTGTGTAAAAGTCTACCTGGTATGTAAAAGGCCCAAAGCAAGGCCTGAAAGCCTGCCACACCTCTAGAGCACCTTCTGGCCAGGACCCACAGAAAAGGGTCAGAAATGGCCAGACAAGTCTGGGAGGAAAAGAACAAAATCAAAATCAAGATAAAAGCTGCCATAGTCAACTTCCCTACGGGTCTCTCACCCACATCTGTTTCACCCAGTTCAGGACCAAGAAACAAGAGCCGCTTCTTCATGTCTCTGCTCCATGTGGCTCCCTCAGGTGTCCTTCTGGCTCCCTCCTGCTTCCTTCCTCCTCACTCTCCTCTCCAGATTCTTCTCCCTGCTCAGCTCTTCCCTCCTCTGGGTGGGGCAGGGAACCTGGAAACCTCCCCTTTTGCCAGGGACCCCCCTGTTGTACTATGAACATTCACATAAAGTCTTTGCACCAACACAAGTTTTCATCTTCCTTCACTGTGTACGAGGAGTAAACATCTAGGTTTTGTGGCATTTAATTTTTTAAGAAGTTGCCACGCTGTTTTCCAACGTGTTTACCATCTTACATTCCCACAGTGGTGTATGAAAGTTGCAGTTGCTCCACCTGGCCTATGCTTTAGATGATCAGGATTTTAGTCATTCTAAAATGGTTGTTCCTAATGACTAGCAATGTTGAATTTCACTTTCAAATGCTTATTTGCTATCCATATATCTTTGATAAAGTGTCCACACTTTTCCCCATTTAACAAATTACAGTTTGCTTTCTTATTGAAGTGTAAAAATTCTTCGCTCTGTTTTTTGTTCTGGGTCTATGTTGGACATAACTTTTTTTTTTTTTTTAAAGATTTATTTAGGGCCCTCCCTAGTGGTGCAGCAGGTTAAAGCACTGCACTAAGAAGCTTAAGCCACTTCCTCATGAGTTTGATCCCTGCCTGCCCCAGAGGAGATCCACATGGCGTGGCAGATCTCTCCTGACCCGCCCGATGCTCCCCTCAGCAGTGTACTTGGTCGATCTGCCTGTTCTGCTCCCCACTCTGTCCCTGGTGAATGCTCTCACCCTCCGCATCTCTGGCCTGTACCCCAGTTCTGTATGAATAAATAAATAAATCTTTAAAAAAAAAAGATTGATGTATTTATGGATACAGAACTGGGTACAGGCCAGAGGTGCAGGGACGGTGAGAGGACTCACCAGGGACAGAGTGGGGAGCGGAAAAGGCCCAATGATTAAGTACACTGCTGAGGGGAGCAGCAGTGAGACAGAAGAAGTTTGTTGAGACATGTGGCTCATCCCCTGGCCGGGGATCGAACTTGTGCTGCAGTAGCTGCAGAGAGCTTCATTGTGCTGAGACTTAACCCCTGGACTACTAGGGAGGCCCTACAGTAGATATTTTTTTGTGTTCTGTTTAGGAAATCTTGGCCAAACCCATTGTCATTAATATTTTCTTACGAGTTTTACATTTGTAGTTTTGTGATTTTGGCTCTTAAATTCTTGAGGTTTTTTTGGTGGTGGTGGTGGTTGTAGTAGTGGCTATTACATTTTTTAGGCCTATTATGAGTTATTTTTGTATATGTTCTAATGCAATGGCCAAGGTTAATTTATCATAGCAAATATTTGTTGTACATCATTTATTCCTTTGACCATCTAATTTTGTCTTAACAAGTCTTTGAAGTAGTTACAGTCATGCCCATTTTATGAAGAAATAGAGGCTCATAGGCTCATTGTACTTTGCTGCAGTACCTCTCCCCTAAGTTGTTTTGACAGAGCTGTATGTGATTATCCCTCCAATTACTCTCCACCACCTTCCTTTCATTAATAAATGTGAATAGAGGCGGACTCCTTGGTGATGCAAGGGGTTAAAGCCCACACTAAGAAGCCATCCACAGCAACTTCAGCACCAATTAGATCCCCAGCCAGGTTGCTGACCTCTCCAGTCTGAACTGCTGCTCCCCTCTGCGGTGTATTTTAGTAGATTTGCCTGTTCTGCACCCCACTGTTTCTGGTGAACCATCTCACCACCCCCACCTTTGGCCTGTACCCCAGTTCTTGTATGCATAAATAAAAAAATCTTTTTTAGGCCCTCCCTGGTGGTGCAGAGGGTTAGAGTGTAGCACTGCAAGCTAGCGCTGCTACTTCAGTGTGAGTTCAATCCTCAGCCCCGGGTATGATCTACATGGCACGGCAGACCTCTCCTGACCTGCCTGCTGCTCCCCTCAGCAGTGTATTTTGTCGATCTGCCTGTTCTGCTCCCCAGTGGTGAATCCTCTCACTGCCCCTTCACCTCTGGCCTGTGCCCCAGTTCTGTATGCATAAATAAATATATTTTTTAATCTTTTTTATTTTATTATTTTTTTAAAGATCTATTTATTTGTGCATACAGAACTGGGGTACAGGCCAGAGTCTCAGGGGTGGCGAGAGGCTTCACCAGAGATAGAGTAGGGAGCAGAACAGGCAGATTGACGAAGTACACTGCTGAGGGGAGCAGTGGGCAGGTCAGGAGAGGTCTGCCATGCCAATGTGGTCACTTCCGGGGCAGGCGGGAATCGAACTCATGAGGAAGTGGCTTTAGCTTGTCAGTGCTGTGCTTTAACCTGCTGCGCCACCAGGGAGGGCCTAAAAAATCTTTTTTAAAACATGAATAGAATTGTGCATCCATTAGAATTTTTTGGTAGCAAACAACTAGACTCACCCAACAATTAACCCTACTGCCTAAGGATATATTGGCTTCACTGACTCCAAGAATCACGCTGGCTTCCCTGGCTAAATCAGGGCTCAAACAGTGCCCCCCTGCCCCGGAAGGTCTCCATCTCTGCTTAGTTATGCTCTCTTTCCTCACTGGCTTCCTGCTCAGGCTTCAGGTAAAGACTAAAAGACAGCAGCAGCTTTCAGAGTCAAGGCCCAACCAGAGGATCATCTACCTGATTTCCAGGATCCCCGCCTCTCCTTTGCTCAATTCAGACCGCAGGCTTCTAGGGAACACTCTGAGGAATGTAAGAGGGAACTTCTTTAAAAGTGCCAGAGGGCCTCTGCTTAACACCTGCCTACCCATCACCTACATTGGAACCACCTGAGGCATCTGCTCACAGGCAGCTTTCTGTTCCCCAGGCCCCTTTGCAGGCAGAGCAGGAAGTCCCAAGGAGACTCGCTCTGTTGGGGAGCCAGGGTTGGCCTGGAATAGAATTATGAATGGAGGGGTACAGGATTGGGAAGAGGATGAGGAGGCTGGAGGTATGTCACTTTGACTCCTCCCATTTTCATGCATTTCCCCTAGGCTCCCAGCTCTAAGAAAAAAGCCTGGTACTAAGCACCACAGGAGCCTTTGAAGGGAGGTGGAGCCTTGCTAAAGGGGCCCCAGAGTAGCTCTGAGGGCTCGGATTGCTGCCCTCGCAGCAGGGCTGGGAGGCTGTGTGTAGCGGCATCTGAGGTCTCCCAGCCTCTGCACAGACATCCTCTGTTAGAGGAGGAGGCCTGGCTGGGGGAAGGCGCGGTGTGGCTCCAGCTCTCTCTAGCGTGAGAGCTGCCTCCTTTGAATGGGCACTGAGAGGTGGAGGGGAGAGTCAATGCAGATAGGGAAACCAGGCAGAGCTGGTGCAGGAAGGAGGGCAGCCGAGGGAGACGAGGACATCAGTGAAGAGGAGGTTCCCTCCACCCGCAGAACCTGTCCACTGCCTTCGTTCTTCCCCTGGGTCAGGGAGGGGCCCCAGTGGGCAAGGGCAGGTGGGCAGGCAGGCGATGGGAGGGGGAAGCTGGCCACGGCTGGGCAGCTGCCAGCTGCAGGAGCTGGCAGGAGAGGCATTGCTCATGGTCCCCGCTCCAGATCAGGGACAGCCGTGGCACTGCACAGTGGGTTCACGAATGCCATTTTATCATACGGCTCTCCTCCCCAGGCCTTCAAAGGTCATCTTATGTTCACTACATTCATACCCATGTGGCTCATTAGCTGTAAGATTAGGGGTGTGCAGGCATTGCCTTGTGGCCCCGCACTCCCACTGTGTGGATGGAACACGAGGCCCGTGGAGGAGAGGGCCAGGGCCGCGTGGCTATTTAGCGTGCACATCACTTCTCACAGAGCATGGTAGAAAAGCTGACACTCTTGCATCTCCATACACATTGCACATACATGAAGCGTGCATTTCATAATATTTTGGTTAATTTGGTAACTCACAAAAGGCACCCAAAATGAAGTCTCTTGCATGCTAACTCTGGCCTCCCAGTGCCTCAACTAGGGCACTTGTTACCTGTTTCTTACTTATCCTCCCAGGGATATTCTACACAAAACAACCACTTACTGGCCCTCCCCGGTGGCAAAACTGGTTAGGGCGCGGCACTACAAGTTCACCACAGCTGCTTCAATGCAAGTTCGATCCCAGCCCCAGAGGTGACCCACAGGGTGCAGCAGACTTCTCCTGACTCACCCGCTGCTCCCCTCAGCAGTGTATTTCAGTCAGTCTGCTCCCCACTCTGTCTCTGGTGAATCCTCTGACTGCCCTGCACCTCTGGCCTATACCCCAGTGCCATATGCATAAATAAATAAATCTTTAAAAACAAAACAAGCACTTACACCCCAAACATCATAAGTGTATACTCTGGACTCATGCTCTGCACTTTGCTTTACTATATAATGAATCTTAATTAAGACTACTTAATTTTAGCACCTAGTTGCCTCATTCTTTTTAACAGTACACACCACTTAATAGTATGGCTGGAGCATAATTTATATTTAGCTTCCAAACTTTAACTATGAAAACAGTGGTTCAGGGAATATCCTGGTTCATAGTTTATGTCTTTGGGAACCTGTATGCCTGTAGGCTAAATTTATGGAAGTGAAATTGTTGGGACAGAGTTTGTAGATTTACTTTCAAAATAGAGATTGCTGGGGCTTCCCTGGTGGTGCATGGGGTTAAAGCCCAGCACTATGAAGCTAGCCACAGCCACTGATACAGGAGTTTGATCCCAGGCCAGGGAGCTGACCCACATGGTGCAGCAGACCTCTCCTGTCTCACCCGCTGCTCCCCTCAGCAGTGTATTTCACAGTAGCTCTACCTGTTCTGCTCCCCACTCTGTCTCTTGTGAGTCCTCTTACCCCTTGTACCTCTGGCCTGCACCCCAGTTCTGTATGCATAAATAAATAAATCTTTTTTAAAAAACAGATATTGCCAGTTTGCGGTCTGAAGGGGTTGGACCTGTTAACTTCAGCACCAGTGTGTGGTGCTGCCTGTTTTCGGATACCTCCACCTGCCTGGGTTCACTTTTGTTGTTTTTCAGTTTGTTTGTCTTGCCAATCTGATAGGTGAAAAATGTTATCTTGTCGTTTTACTTTACATTCCTTATATTATGAATGAGGCAGTATCTAAAATAGACACACAGAGGACAGTCTGTAACTGGAGTGGGGTCCAGCCCTACCCCAGGCTGAGTGACTGGGCCCCCACTCTTCAGTCAAGATAGATGAGCCTGGGCCCTCAGCCCACTCTTGCAGACTCCCACCCCCTCACCTGGGATGAGTCACAGTTTCTCCAGGGTGACTGGAAGAGGCATGTTTTATTCAGGCACCCTGGTTTGTCCTGCTTTTCTGTCCCTGAGGGTTGGTACTTGGCCTCTGATGCAAAACAGAAGGATTTGCAGTTGGGGAGTGGCAAGATGAAACCTGCTTGTATTGGAAATGGAGCTGGAAAAGGTCGGGAGCGGGGAGGGCCGCTGCAGCAGTTTAGGTGAGCGCCGCGGAGTGGGAGCCGAGCTGTGGGACAGAAAGACTCTAAGATGTGTCAGCGTGGAGGTGGCGAGCCAAATGGGTGAGGCGGAGGAAGGTGCTGGGGTGGGGTGATGGCATGACTGGGGGGTGAGGATGGAAGATGAGGAGTGTCTTGGAGCTTAACTGTGGGATGGACAAAGGAGATGAGGAAATGCTTGCTGGATGACTACCCTCTCAGTGGCCACAGGGAGTGGTCATGTGTCCAGCAGGGGCTGGTTCAGTTGGCCAGTCGCCTCAACTGGTTAAACCACCTCTGGGTGTGTCCAGCTCAAGGCTTTCTGCGCAGACTAGCTCCTTCCACGAGGCCACCTCCTGTCCTGGGGCTCTAGAGGCTTGAGCAGTGTGCTGCTGGTCAGGCCAGCCAGAGTTGGAGGAGCAGCGGGTAAACGGGAGCACTAAAAGAGGACTGCGTCCCATGCGTCCACCCCTGCCGGTGGCTAACCAGCCTGGAGGTCCCAGCCGTTTCCCGACCTCCGTTCTAGATCCTTCTCCCATTTCGGCCCATGTTTCTTCAGGGGCTGTCTCTCCCAGAGTTCCCAATCCCAGACCAAGACTTTCCCTAGACAAGCGCCCGTTAGAAGCGCCTTAGCCTCTCAGGTAGGGTTGCCAGATAAATTTGAATTTCAGATAATGAATGATTTTTTTTTAGTATAAGTATGCCCCAAATATTGCCCGGGACATGCTTATATACTAAAAGAAAGTCGCTTATCTGAAATTCAAATTTAACTGGGCATCCTGTTTTTTAAATTGCTAAATCTGGCAGCCCTGCCAGTCCACCCACAGCCTGTGGAGGCGGCGCCTCAAGGCCCAGATCCTTCAGGGCGCAGGCGCAGCTGCCACCTTGGCGGGCGCTCGGGCGCCTTCCCCGGGCGCGCGCGGGCGCGGGCGCGGCCGCACTGGCAGAAGGTTCACTGCCGAGAGCCGGCGGGGGCAGGGCGGAGGGAAGTGACTCGCCTAGGGTGACTCCGTCACCCGGGCGCAGAGGGAGAGCTGCGGCCCGGGCCGGGGCGACTTCCAAACTTCAAGACTTGGCACACGCTGTGCAGCTTGCAAACCACACAGGCATCCCCAGCCCCCAGCCCCCGCGTGAAACGGACAGGATTTGGTGCTAGAATATTCAAAGTGATTTAGAAACCCAACGCTGGTTAGTAATAACAATACCGACCGGGGTCATTTGCATAGCCCTCCACAATTCACCACGGGTATCCCCAGCAGCCAATTAGAATGACAAAGAAAGCGGATGGGAAAGCGAAGTGTCCGTAGGGCCCCGCCGCCGGCCGGGAGACTTTTCCTGGGCCCTTGCTGGGCTGGGCGGTGGTGGGAGAGGAGGAAGGGAAGAGAGGGGATAGTGCGGGTGGACCCTCGGGCCGATTTTTTGCACTCGCTAAGGTAGAGACCTGGACCCCTCAGGCGCGGGGTGCCCAGGCGGGCGCTGCCACGCGAGTGGCAGCCGGGTGGTGCGAGCGGGCAGGGGCGTGCGGCTCCCCGCGTTCCCTGCCGGGTTGTGTTCCACAGGAGGGTACCCTGCCAAGTGGCCAGCCAACGTCTGCAAGGTGGCCGGGCCGGACTTTGATTGGCGGGAACTGGGAGCTCGGCCCGAAGGTGGACTGAGGACGGCAGGAGGGGAGGGACTTGGGACACCTGCAGGGTGGGGGGAGGGCGGGAGAAAACGTGGGGGAGGGAATTCAATCAAAACGAGACTTATGTAAATCAAACCAAACCTATTTTCCCCTCGACTCTCGGGATCCTTCGTCGCTCTAACCGGCAGTTGTCAGAGACTATTTAAACACTTGCATTTTGAGTTTTTCTTCCCTTTTTTACGTGCCATGAATGGCTGGGGACCGGGTGAGGTGAACTTTACCACCAGCGGCTTAAGGAGTGCTGGAAACTGTTAAAGGCACCTTGGGGGATCTTTCCGAAAAAACTAATAATAAACGAGCAGAAGAGTGAATGAGCGAATGAACTAATAAATACATAAACAAATAAGCGATGTGAATAAGGCTCACCACCCTGCCCAATTTCTGTTTTGATACCTTCCTCATCCAGTTTCCTTTAGTGGTGCTGAAGTTGATGAGAAGAGAAAGCATCAGAAGACTTGCTGATAAGACAATTTTAATTTCAAATCTGCTGCAAAGACAGATAACTTAGGAAAAAAATCTAATTCAAAGATTTCCTCTGGGTAAAAATAGTTGATATGAAAAAAGTATTTGAAAAGCACTGTCAAACTGGATCTTAAAAGTCCAAATAAGCATCATTTGCATGTTTGCATAACTTCCAGAGTTCTTTATTTCAATAAAATCTGCTTTAACTACTAAAATATATTTTTAAAGATTTATTTATTTATGCATACAAGAGCTGGGGTGTGGGCCAGAGGTGTGTGGGGGTGTGAAGATTCACCAAAGACAGAATGGGGAACAGAACAGGTGGACTGACTGATATACACTGCTGAGAGGAGCAGCCCACAAGACAGGAGAGGTTTGCTCTGCCATGTGGGTCAGCTCCCAGGCTGGGGATCATTCTATAATTGTAACAGGGTGGTCCCTAAGAAAAGGGGAAGTTCCAGGTTCCCTGCCCCATCCAGAAGGAGGGTGGAGCTGAACAGAGAAAAGGAGAGAAAAGAAGGAATCAGAAGGAAGCAGGATGGAAAGCTAGAAGGCCTGAGGAAGCCACATGGAGCAATGGTAGACTTGTGAAGAAATCGTGCTTGTTTCTTGGCCCTGGACTGGTTGAAAGAGATGTGGGTGAGAGACCTGTGGTGAGGTTGACTATGGCAGTGTTTATATTGATTTTGATTTTGCTCTTTTCCTCCCAGACTTGTCTGGCCATTTCTGACCCTTTTCCATGAGTCCCGGCCAGAAGGTGCTTTAGTCTTGTGGCAGCTTTCAGGCCTTGCTTTGGGCCAATCCCTTTTGGGTTGACTTTGTTCACGAGGGGATGGGTACCTTCAGGTGTTTGATTTAGAAATTATATTCTTTGTCTTCTGTATTGTATACTCATTGTATTAAAGTTCCTTTTCAATAAAGTCTTATATGTTTTGTCTTGATGCGGCGGGTAGCAGAACCTATTTAGAGCAGGCAGGTTTGGGGGTTCAAGGGTGCCCTTCTCTGACCGCCGATAGCTTCATAGTGCTGAGACTTAACCTCTAGTACCACCAGAGAGGATCTACTCAAATTTTTTTTTTTTTTTAATCAGGAATGCCTGTTACTGAAGAGTCATGGGATCGGGCAGGCAAAAATATGCTTTTTGCTGTAAGTCTGGGAATATTACATAGTGACGTCCCCATCTAGGCAAGCTCCAACTCTCTGGGTCTGACCTGTAAAAGGTGCTTGGAAGATGCTGGCACCATGTGGCAGGAGAGGACTTTGAGACTGTGTTAGGAAGCATTTGGGCAATTCCTACAAAATTACACATAGCCCACTCTAACCCACTCCCTAGCACACACCCAGGGCAACTGAGAGAACCGAATGCTTATGTCCATCCAGGGGAACTAGCAGTACCCGTTGCCAGCCCCCATAGCCTCACCAGCTCCCACTGCACACCACCCATCCCGGAGGCTCAAGTGGGGATGGTTCCCTTAAATTTCAGTGCCTAGGTCCCCTGCTTCCTCCCTCCCACACCCACCTTCTTACAAGAGCAACAGCCAAGAAGGGTGGTGAGGGCAGTCCTCCAGGACCTCTGGACCTGTCTCCAGAAACCCCAGTGTGATGAGAGCTGGACCTGGCTCAGCTCAGCCCTCCACTTGGTTTCTGCAACTTCCTTGCTGGTCATATAGGCTTCTTTCCTGGGGGCCCATATCTATGAGAATTCGGAAACTCGGAAGGATGTTTCTGGTTGTCATAATATGGGACATCATGAACGTTTTGTGCTCACTGAAGTTTCGGAGCCAGGAATATTAAACTCATGGAGTGGGTTGGGAGGTGATCCCATCAAGGAAGAACCTAGGGGTGGGAGCCACCCTGGTGGTGTAACGGATTAAGCTGCAGCACTATGAAGCTATCTGTAGCCACTGTAGCATGAGTTCGATCCCTGCAGGGAGTTGGCCCACATGGTGCAGGAGATCTCTCCTGTCTGGCTCGCTGCTCCCCTCAGCAGTGTATTTCAGTAAATCGCCTGTTCTGCTCCCCACTCTGTTTCTGGTGAATCCTCTCACATCCTACACCTTTGGTCAGCACCCCAACTCTTGGATACATAAATAAAAAAATCTTAAAAAAAGGGAAGAACCCAAATTCCAAATGCCATCAGTGAGAGCACTGATCCAGTTAAACTAGATGGTTTCTAAAGGACTTTTCAGTAGTAAGTGACTGCCATTTTAGCTTCCATTGTAGGTACTGCATGGACTACTGGCAAAATAACCCTATGAAAAGAGGGTTCATGGTCTAGACACACATGATGTACAACATATGCCTGTTTAGGCACACACAGGTGTGTCCATGCAGTGCATCACTCATGGGTTGTGCATGCACTACAGGTATACATGGCACTCAGGTGTACTATGGATCTAGTAACAAACAGACCACCTGGGAGGACTTTGGCCAATGATGGAAGGAGTGAGTTGGCAGGGAGCTGGGGAGGCGGGTAGGGAAGATACTCAAAGAAGAGACAAATTGAGTGGGGAGGTGGATAGCACTTGATGATCCCAGTGGCCCCAGTTCCCTCTCTGGGAACTCAATCTCTCCCTGCTCCGCTAGAATCAGTCTTCTCCCTGGGGCTCTGCTTACCAGCAAAGCTATCTGGAGCCAAGAAAATGCCATTTGTTTTGAGTGACGGAGTCAGCTGGCAGTTGGCGGACTGTTCCCTGGGTTGCTTTAGACACGTGTTCAGCCACTGCCTCCTCTGCTCTGTGCAGCAGGGCCAAGAAGGTGTTGGATTCATTGCTTAGGCCCTCATTTCTTCTGTTCTCAGAAAACCTTGCCTTAAGAGGGTCGAACCTAGTCCTAGGCAATGTAAACCTATGGCTCTGAGAGGAAATAATAGAAGAGGATATAACCAGTTGGTACAGGCAGAGGTGGGAGAACGCTTGCTTTGGGCCTGACCACTGGCTCACCACTTGTGCCACCTTGCCTGGCTCTTGCTGTCACCTGCCCTAGCCCCTGGCTTCCTCCTGTTTGCTGCCCTCTTCAGCTGTGATTCCTGTTCCTCTGCGGATTCAGTTCTATCCTATGAATTGCACCTGGCTCAGCCCAAGCCCCAGGAGCTGGCTTCTAGTTTTGTCTAGACCAATGTGGGACCCAGGCTGGACAAAGTTTCCATGCCCAGGGGATGGAGGCAAGGAGGGGGTTCAGAAGAGCTGAGGCAAAGAGAAGCCTTTTATAATTAATAGGTTAGGACACAACTGTGGGTGTAATAGGCACTGTATTAGGAAACAAAAAGCACATCACTTACAAGTCCATGTTCTGGTCCAATTTCAAGAACAGCCCCAAAGCACACAGTGTATCCATGCAGGTAGAGGTGGCCGCAAGTGTGCACAGGCACAAACACTCGGGCACATGGGCCCAGGTGCACATAATTATTTGCAACTCATTTTTCCTCCAGCAGGCTCCTCTCTTTCAGCTTCAGCTTCTTCCATTCTGACAGGCTGGTTGAACTGGAGGAGGAAGGGTAGGGAGGAGCTGGAGGAGAAAAGGGGAGAGACTAGTAGGTCTCACTGGGAGGGCGCAGCCTTCAGCAGCAGTTCTGGGCAGACCCTTCCAGGAGGGCCAGGTGGCTGGAGGGTTGGGGTTGGTGCCTGTGCTTTTGAGAGTTGATCACTGGGTGTCTAGCTCGCTAACTCTTGTGTGTTTTAAGGACCTGGATAGTGCAGCACTGGTCATATACACATTGGAAATTGACAAGGTCCCTGCCCCCTTCTGTGGGCTATGAAACATGTCCTCAAACACCAAGGGAGCAGAATCCCTTTGTTTCCCAGATTCCTATGGAAGCACAATAGGGCCACAGCCTAACCCTACTGTGCTTTGTCACAGGCAGGGTAAAGGCAGAAAGGGACGGTGGGGTGAGAAGTGGGAGGGAGCTTGGGGAGCAGGTATTTTACTTCTACGGGTGAACTGGGTTCAGTGGCAGGGGGCTCCACCCTTTTGGCCTTATTGCACCTTGGCACTCGGTGGTGACTGTTGCCTTTGCTGGAAACTTCTCTACCTAGCACAATCTGTCAAGGTCCAGAAGGATTTCTGCCCCCTAGGGGAGATTTTTACAAATCCTGTCTATAGCCAGGACTAGTTGGAGCCAAGTAAGGTTTGAAGCCACACAAGTTATTGGCTGTGTGACTTTGGGCAACTTAATTGTGCAGCTCCGTGGTCTCTTCATAAAGCAAGACTAATGATATTTATGATAACACTGTGAGATTGTGGAGCAAGGCCACTTGTGGGCCACATGCAGGGTTGCCACACGGCTAACGACAGAAGTAGCAATTCTTTCTCCCTCCTCCTGTCTGTGTCTGGCAGGTGCAGACCGAGGGCACCTCTGATTAGCCTGAGTCATGATAGTTGTAAAGGCACCAACTTGGCTGGGTTGGCTGTCAGACTGGATAGTTAAGAGCCCAAATTTACACTCTTTACAAAGGAAATACCTAAAACCAGGATATGGAAGAGTAAAGGTAAATGAATAGAAGTTATTCACCCAAAAAGAAAGTTGGTACAATTACACAATAGCAAATAAAATATTGTTTGAGACGAAAAAATTTATAAGAGAAAATAAGAATGTATACATCACGATTATAGAACAACCCACAAAAATAAAACAATTCTCAAGGGGTGTTACCTAATCATATATTTTCAAGCATATAAAGCAAGTGTCAAGAAAGCAAAAAGACAAACCCACTGGAAGATGGGAGAAAAATTTTGTAAATTACCTGTCTTGACGAGGAGTTTGTACTAGACTATAGGAAATAAAGAATTCTTACAAATTAAGAATAAAAAGACAAATAATACAACTTAATTATTCTGTTGAGGCAACATTAGTTTATTGCGTTGCTTATCTTTTAGAAGTACAAGTTAATACTTTAAAAAAAAAAGATTTATTTATGCATACAGAACTGGGATAGAAGCCAGAGGAGCAGGGGTGGTGAGAGGATTCATCAGAGACAGAGTGGGGAGCATTACAGGCAAATTGATGAAGTATACTGCTGAGGGGAGCAGTGGGCGGACCAGGAGAGGTCTGCTGTGCCTTGTGGGTTACCTCCGAGTCTGGAGATCGAACTTGCATTGAAGCGGCTGCGGCTGACTTGGCAGTGCTGCGTTTTAACCTGCTACGCAACCAGGGAGGGCCCACAAGTTAACACATTTTTTAAAAAAAGATGTATTTATTTATACATTCAAGAGCTGGGGTACAGGCCAGTGATGAAGGGCATGAGAGGATTCACCAGAGATAGAGTAGGGAGCAGAATAGGCAGATGTACTGAAATACTTTGCTGAGGGGAGCAGCGGGTTGGTTGGTCAGGAAAGGTTTGCTGTGCCACATGGGTCAGTTCCTTGGCCAGGGGTTTGAACTGGTGCTGCAGTGGCTGTGGGTAGCTTCATAGTGCTGGAACTTAACTCCTTGTAGCCACAAGGGAGGGAAGGAACCCTCTCCCTCCGCCCTACACCATTAACACTTTCTAAGTATATGAAAATAACACAATTTAAAAATGAGTAAAGGATTTGAATAGATATTTCTCAGAAGAAGATATACAAAAAGACCTCCTTGGTGGCTTTGGGGTTAAGCCTTAGTGCCATCACTGCTATGGCCTGAGTTCAATCTCCAGCCAGGGAGATGACCCATATGATATGGCAGACCTCTCTTGTCTCACTCTCTGCTCCCCTCTGCAGTGTATTTCAGTCAGTCTGCCTGTTCTGCTACCCGCTCTGTCTCTGCTGGTGAATCTTCTCACACCCGCACCCCCATCTCTGGCCTGTACTCCAGTTCTTCTTCCATAAAAGAAAGAAAGAAAAAAAAAAAAAAAAGAAGACACATAAATGGCTGATAACTACATGAAAAAATGTCAAGTGTCCTTAGTCATTAAGGACATGCCAATTAAAACCATGGTAAGATGCCACTTACACCCACTAAAAAAGCTACAATCGAAGAAATATCTGCAGGATGGGTTAGAATTTAAACTGCAGCTGTCCTGGGAAATAGCCTGACTGTTCAAGTGTGGAGTTGCTGTTTGACCCAGCAATTTTGTTTCTAGCTATATTCCCAAGAAATGAAAATTAAGTTCACACAAAAACTCGTACACAGATATTCTTAGTAGAGCTAACAGCTGGAAACAAACCAAAGGTCCATCCGCTGCTGAATGTATCCGCCCACAACGGCATATCCGCACAATGGAATAACTAGCCATAAAACAGAAGGAAGAACTGACCGTGTGGACGATGAACCCTGAAGCTTGACGCTTTGTGAAAGAAGCCGGGCACAGCTGGCCGGGCAGTGTATGACGTCAAGTAACCATACATCCCTGTTCCCTATTGGGTATGCAATACATCAGGATAGGCAAACCCAATGCAATATGTCAGGAAGAGCGTAGACTGTGATTTCCAGGCCTGGAGATTGGGGGAAAGGGTGAGGTTGGAAAGAACTGGGGAGTGGGGGTTCTCTGTGGCCCAAAGGGTTAAGCCTCAGCACTAAACAGGGAGTGACTGCTAATGCTTTGCTGAGGAAATACTTTAAGTTTATTTGTGAGGATGGTTGCACATATATGAATATACTAAGAACCAATGAATTGTACGATTTCACTGGCTGAATTATATCTTTTTTTAAACAAAGATTTATGTATTTATGCACACAGAACTGGGGTACAGGCCAGAGGTGCAGGGGTGGTGAAAGGCTTCACGAGGGACAGAGTGGGGAGCAGAACAGGTAGCCTGATGAAGTACATTGCTGAGGGGAGCAGCAGATGGGACAGGAGAGGTCTGTTACCAGGTACATCAGTTCCCTGACTGGGGTTAGAACTCGGTGCTGAGGCGGCTGTGGCCAGCTTCATAGTGCTGTGCTTTAGCCTGTCGCACCACCAGGGAGGGCCCTGAATTATATCTCAAGAAAGCTGACCTAAGGACAAATTCTTATTTTATTCTACTTTTCTGGGGTCTACTTCCCAGAAGAGACCCAGCGTGAAATGCCACTGCTCTGTGGAAAGAAGCTCCTTTCCTGCCGCCCTCTTTGTCTGACAAGAACTGGAGTCTGTGCCGCCAAGTCTTTCATTAGCCCTGGGTCACAATGTGCCCCTGAAAGTGTGCTCCCCTCTTTGGGACATGTGTGTGTGTCAAAGTTCTCATATTTGCACAGTTGTTATTGAGCTGATCCAGTGCAGAACTGTACAAAGAGAAAAGTAATTTCCTTGTTGAACATATCCAGAGAGGAGTGACATTTTCAGTGTGATATGGGGAGACTTGATACAGTATAAATATGTGACCCAGCTCACATGTGATTCTCCTTTGAGACCCAGCTTACTGTTCCTCTATTGGCTCTTACTGGAGTGGTACCTCATTTTATTACCAATTTTCACGATTCCATTGCGGTAGAATCTAATAGGATGATTCTGTTTCTCTTTTCTTTCTTTCTTTCTTTCTTTCTTTCTTTCTTTCTTTCTTTCTTTCTTTCTTTCTTTCTTTCTTTCTTTCTTTCTTTCTTTCTTTC
>NW_004567118.1:31474097-31478404 GCF_000260355.1 Condylura cristata | reverse complement strand
GCTACTGTTAAATAGATCTTGGGAGTGAGAAGGGATATCCTCAGACACAGGGGCCTGCAAACTCTGGCTAGCAAGCTGCCTAGCTGCCCAAGGCTGGAATATGCAGGAATTTGCAGGATCCGGAGTGCATGGCCCCACCATTGTAAACTTCTCCGAAGCTCTCTGTGTCTTTACTGTCCAAAAAAATACACTGATTTTGTTATGGGAGAGAGGAATATAAAATGAACAAGAGAATTTTAAAATCATAGTTTTTTAAAAAAGAATTATTCCTTTATTGTAAGATTTTTATTTATTCTTTGATTTGTTGTACCCCATTGTGCAAGAACTGGGGTACAGGCCAGAGGTGTGGGGAGTGAGAGGACTCACGAGAGGCAGAGTGGGGAGCAGAACAGGCAGACCGATGAAATACACTGCTGAGGGGAGCAGCAGACGGTCAGGAGAGGTCTGCTGTGCCACATGGTCACACCCTGGCTGGGGGTCAAACTCAGGCCATAGGAGTGATAATTGTGATAGTGTTGAGACTTCTCACCCCTAGACCACCAGGGAGGCCCTGAAATGGGACTTTTCATTAAAAAAACAACCAAACTTCCAAGTCTGGCCTGCTGGCAAGGCTGGTTGATGGTTTTAATATTTGTTTTGGAAAATCGGTTGCTTCTTCTCACAGCATAATGATAAAGGGACCCCTGGTCAGAGGCGAGTTCCCAGGCACACCCAAGGAGGGCACCTCCCTGCCCAAGGGCACATCCCTGCTCTCTTGTAGAGCAGAAGAGAGAAAACAGAGGAGCAGCCCCTCCTTTTCCATCCTCTTTGCTCCCACTTGCATTCTGCCATGGCAGGCAGGTCTGAACTCGAAGAATCTGGACGACAAGGAGTCCATGCACAATGGACAGATGTGAAGACTGAGGTCCAGGGATAATTCAGCATCCAGTCCGTGCCTGTCTGGTGTCACTAGACTCCGCACTTCAGAGTGACCCCTAGAAGCCATGTGGCCAGGTGTTCTCAGAGACCCTCTTGTTGGGGAGCTGGCTTAATGGATAGATGCCGGATTCACACCCAGGAGTTGCAGCTGCGTGGGCATGGGCTCATCTTGGCCTTGAGTGCCACCTGGTGGCCACAGACCATCCTAGTTCCATCCTAGTTCTGACAGGTTAAAGAGTGTTTTATATATATATATTTAAAGATTTACTTATTTATGCATACAGAATTGGGGTGTAGGCCAGAGGTGTAGGGGCGGAGAGAGGCTTCACCAGAGACAGAGTGGGGAGCAGAACAGGCAGAACAGTGAAGTACACTGCTGAGGGGAGCAGCGGGCGGGTCAGGAGAGGTCTGCTGCTCCATGTGAGTCACCTCCGTGTCGGGGATCGTACTCATGCTGAAGTGCTTTAGCTTCTTAGTGCTGTGCTCTAACCCGCTGCACCACCAGGGAGGGCCAAGGCTGGATACATTTTATGGGGGACGTTCACAGACCAGAAGTGGCCTCTTCAAAGTTACTTCATTCCTTTTTTTTTTTTAATTTTATTTATTTATTCATACAAGAGGTGTATGAGGGAAGGTGCGGGGCAGGGTGGGTGGAGTGGGTGAGAGGATTCACCAGAGACCTACTGGAGAGCAGAATAGGCAGATTGAGTGAACACTGCTGAGGGGAGCAATGGGAGAGATAGGAGAGGTCTGCCACGCCATGTGGTCACCTCTTTGCCAAGGATCGAACTCCTGCTGCAGTGGCTGTGGCTTCATAGTGCGCCACCAGGGAGGGCCCCCACTTCATTCTTAAAATATGAAATGGCCAGCTACCACGGCCACTATTGATATAGCAGCTACTAAAACACATTGGATAGAAAAAAAGGAAAGAAGCAAGAGTACTATTAGCGATAAGAGTTATATAGTGCACTAAACTATGAAACTGAGAAGAGAGAGATTAGATAACTTCTTTCTTTATTTTTAATATTTACGTATTCATTTATGCATATAAGAACTGGGGTGCAGGCCAGAGGTGCAGGGGGTGAGAGGATTCACCAGAGACAGAGTGGGGAGCAGGACAGGCAAATCTATTGAAATACACTGCTGAGGGAAGCAGTGGGCAGATCAGCAGAGGTTTGCTGCACCATGTAGGTCAGCTTCCTGGTGGGGATAGAAAACATGCTGCAATGGCTGTGGACAGCTTCACAGTGCTGTGCTTTTAACACACACCACCAGGGAAGGCCCTAGGGTAGAATTTTCAAAAGTGGAAAAAATTCCATCTACTTCACTGGTAAAGACTGGAGTGACAGAAATACCTTTGCAGAAATTGAGAGCCTGCTGTTTCTCTTAGGCCTCTGGCCTAAGACTCATTCAAATACTTGTTCAGTCTTCCTGCTCTCCTCAACGCCTGGACCAGACTCTGGGAGCACAGAGAGGGTCCACACATTATCTTTTTCTTCAGACTCACTCACCAGTGGAGGAGACAGAAACTCCCAATAATGAACAGTAGGAATTATGATAAAGATAAACCTTCAGGCAAGCCTGTAGGCTTCCTGGAGGAGGTAACCTGCGAGCAGTTTGGAAACAGTGGTAGAAAATGGAATCATGAAGTTGAAGACGCAGGTGCTGAAAGCTCAGAGAATAGGGAATGGGAGAGTTTAGAACATTCTCTTCTCCTTTTCATCCCTTCTGCCTACTTTTTCTTTTGTTCTTTCTCCCTTTGTTCATTTTTCTATCTTCCCTTCAGTTAGTTAACTACCTTTTCCCAGCTTGTCCAGGTTGGTTGCTCACCAGGGCTAAGTTCCTATTAACTGCTAGTCCCTGTATTCATACATTCTTTTTCTTTAAGATTTATTTATTTATACATACAGAATTGGGATAAAGGCCAGAGGTGTGGGGTGTGAGAGGATTCACCAGAGACAGAGTGGGGAGCAGAACAGGCAGATCCACTGAAATACACTGCTGAGGGGAGCAGCAGGCAAGACAGGAGAGGTCTGCTGGGCCTTGGGTCAGCTCCCTGGCACTCCTGTCTTGCTGCAGTGACTGGCTATAGCTTGTAGCTCTTCACTACCAGGGAGGTCCCCTCCTTCCACACTTCTGCCCTGTGTATATACTCTGCTAACATGTATTGTTCCACAATATGGTATATAATATGGTCACAACTCTTATTTTCTCAATTACTCAGGTTTGCTTGTGCCTTATTAGCAAGAAATCCAGGATCTTGAGATCACTCAGAATTATCCAGTAATTTAGAGGGCTCACACCAAGCCAGGAATTGTTGGTGACTGCTATTAACTTTTGCAGCCACTTGGTGTCGCCATTGAAGCCTGGTTTCAAGCCTCAGGACTTGCTGATCCTTGGGTGCCTGGGATCAGCAGTCAGCATCTTTCTGTCCTGTACACTTCCTGCTAGCTTTAGGAATCCTGGCTTAGGACTGCTACAAATATTTCCACCTCTAGATCCAGAATGACTGTCAAGTTTCCTTCCCTTCCTGGGACCCCAGGAGCTAGTTTAAGCCCTCTGAACATGAAAGGGCAAATAGCATCCCCTTTTCCTAATGTGGTTGCCAGCTCAGTCTGGTAGAACAGGTGAGTCTCTAGGGCACTTGGGTGGCCAGAGGTGGGGAGAAAGAGGGCTGTTTGCACCCTTAATTGACACTTCCCTGCCCCTTCTTCCTCACTGGCAGAGGCAGCTTCTTGGGGGGCCTGCCTGCCTAGCTTCTCTTGCTTCTGGAGCATAGATGTGTGAGTTAAACCTGGCCAGTAGGTGCTGAGGGAATGCTAGCTGGGGAGTTTCTAGTAAAGATTTTCCTCCCTGATAAATATATGAAAAGATTTCAGGGGAAATTCCCTTCCTACTTAAATGTGAGATGACAAGCCTTAAGATGAAGGCTTTGATAACCCTCCTCAACTATGACTTCCAGTGAGCTTCTCCTTCTGATGTTCATGTCCCCCATAGTGTTTGACCACGAGTCAGTGCTAGCCTGTGTGGCTAGTAGAATACAGCAGAATATAGACTTAAGGCTCTGTCATGAAAGGCATAGGCATTTCTGCCATGATCCCTATAATATTGCTCCACCACACTATGAGAACTCACCAGCAGTCTTGTGAAGAAGAACCAACTGCCAGCACTGTCGTGCCAGTCCTGTGAGTGAGCCACCTTGGAAATGGACTCTCCAGCTCCAGTCAAGCTGTCAGATGACCACAACCCAGCTGACAGGTCATGCAGCCAACTGAAAGATGGAGCCAGACCTCCAGCTAAGTTGCTTCCGATTTCTAGACCCACTGAAACCATGAAATATATTAAATGACTCTTGTTAAAAGTCTTATGTTTGGGGAAGATTTATTATA
>NW_004567118.1:31441569-31473902 GCF_000260355.1 Condylura cristata | reverse complement strand
CTCAGCAGTGTATTTCAGTCAATCCATCTGTTCTGCTCCTCACCTGGTCTATGGTGAGTCTTCTTATCCCTTGTACATCTGGCCTACACCCCAGGTCTATGAATGCATAAATTAATTAATTAATTAACAAATCTTAAAAAAAAGAAAGAAGTTCAGAAAACATGGGTGTCTTTGAGGCGTCATACCCCCACTGCGTTACCCAACCTGATTCCTCCTATTTTGGCCTGTTCTCACATGAGATAATTAACGTCTGTGTTTAGCTGCTGTTGGGTCTGTGGTTACTTGCTCTGAAAGAAGATTCCCTGGGAATTTCTGAAGCGTGATTCCTGGGTGATTTCCTGTCACTTCCCATTTTGTGAGGCTGGAAATTTCTTCTGTTTAAAAAAAAGGACACAAATTTCGACTCTAATGGGAGTCCCTCTGAAGTTCTAACCTCTAAAAATAATCTCCAATGAACTTCTGTAACAGGCAGTTTATGGGGGCCAGTAGCTAGGCGAGTTATGACTGGCCAACCCACAAGTTTTTCTGGTATTTATTTTTATAATTTTAACCCCAATCAATACCATCACTATTGTCATGTTATTATTTTTACGTGTCATGCCTTTTTTACACTATTATTTACACTTCAGGGGGGAGCTCCTGAGCACCTTTATCAGAGGAACAGAGACTAACACTCTGGAAAGTTCTGGCTGGTGCTGCTTTCAAGGAGGTGCCATTATTTATTTGACCCAGGCCCTGAAACCTGAAATCTAGAAAGTTGTCCCCTTCTTTAATATTACAGTCACCACATTTACTTTTTAAAAATCATTATTATTATTTTTAAGGTTTATTTTATTTACTCATGCATACAAGAACTGGGGTGTAGGCCAGAGGTGTGTGGGGGTGAGAGGGTTCACCAGAGACAGAGTGGGGAGCAGAACAGGTGGACTGTCTGAAATGCACTGCTGAGGGGAGATTCATCCTACCTCATGTGGTCACCACCTGGTGGTGGGTCTAACTCATGCTGCAGTGGCTGTGGGATGCTTCACGAGCTGGCTTTGAACCCTTGCGCCATCAGGGAGGCCCCACAACGGGTTAGTTTCTGATAAAGGTTTCTGGTTTTATTCACAGGGTTTGGCGTGTCAGACTCTCTTGGTTGTTCTGTCTGTCCACAGAGGGAAGGAGGCACCCTTCCTCACACGGTACCCTAACCCTGCGTCCAGATTCTTGGTTGGGTTCTCCTTGTTTTCATGTTACTCTAACTGCCTTCTGGTCAGCAACAGGCTGAGCGGTTGCTGATTTCATTTCCTCACAGGCAGGCGGATTTTTCTGTCGGCATCTTCACAGAGAAGCCAGTTCTGACTGAGTCTGTGCCGGGGCTTTGAACTTCCTTCCCACAGGTCAGAGCTGGAATGGGAGGGGGTGGGTGTGGTGTCCCAACATGTGACTTCAGTTCTCAGTGGACATTCACTTTTTAAAACAAACAAGAGACGATTCTGTAATTTGCCCCGTTAGAGATGAGGAAAATGAAGTGCAGTCATGAAAGAAAAATTTGGCAACCATCTTGTAAGGGGAAGTGATGGTAACATGTTAGGCCTCGGATTACACACATGGCGGACTGGACTGCCGGGGCCTGGCCGTTGGGCTGGGCGTGCCCGCAGGGGCCTCCAGGGGAGAGCTGAAGACCTGCAGTCAGCACAGGGCTCCGCCCCTCCTAACACTGGAGGCTCCACATGGCCTACAAAGATGTTTTCCCCACTTGACGCTTTTCTCTCTCGAAAGCAGTGTTTCCTGTCAGTGTCCGTGTGGGACGTTTTCCTGAAAAGCGGACTTTGGGGACTCCTGGCTCCCAGTTGGTCGACGGAAGCCAGCAGCACCAGCCTGCGTTGAGGAGGGAGGGTGGGATGGCTGGCAAGGCTTCCTGGCCCCCAAGGAGTCATAGCAGGGTGCCGGCCCCCAAGGACCCCGCAGCTGAAAGGAGAGTCAGACATATGCACCAGCCAGGCAGACGCCCCCGCGCGCCCTGCGCCCTCCACCGCCAGGACTGCTGTGCGCAAATGCGGACGCTGAGGCGGGAGAGCGCGAGTTTTGGTGAGCGCCCACACCTCAGCGTTGGACCCCGGCTTCGCCCTCCTCGCCCTGACTCCATGCCGCCCTCTGCTGGCCTCCCAGGAGGCTTAGCTTTAATTCCAAGGTGCCTCTGGGTCAAAGTCACTTCATCCAGAACACTCCTGGGGGTCAAGTCCTGGTGGGAGTCCACGCTTGGAAGCTAGGGCAGCTGGCCATATTCAGATAATGTCCTCCAACCTCCCTAGTTTGACCGGTTCTTGGAGTTCTGGGCCCGAGAGTGGCTCCTTTGTCCTCGTTGGCTCTGAGGAGGTATTTCTCAGAGTGGTATTCCGGCTTGGCAAAGATGAGGAGTGGACCCCGCAAAGTAGCCCGGGTTCGGAAACCAGACTTGCTGGGGCAGTGACCTCCAGTTGAGGGGGCACCTCTGTCCTGGTGCTTGCTGTCTGCAGTGCCCTCGTGGGGTTTGCCCCAGTGTGAGTGTGTGTGAATGTGCCTGGGTTTGGACTCATATTTTATACTTGAAAATAGGACTCTACCTGTCACTTCTGCATCCTGAGGGCAGGGTAATCACCACTGTGGCCTGAGTTCATTCCCGCGCCAGGGAGCTGACCCACATGGTGCGGCAGACCTCTCCTGACCTGCCTGCTGCTCGTGTCAGCAGTGTATTTCTATCAGTCTGCTTGTTCTGCTCCCCAATCTGTCTCTGGTGAATCCTCTCACCACCACCCCCACCTCTGGCCTATACCCTAGTTCTTCTATGCAAAAGTAAATAAATAAAATCTTAAAAAAAAAATTAGAACTTAAAATTCAGTGGAATTTGGTACTTTCACAATGTTGTGCAACTATTACCTCCATCTAGTTCCAAGACATTTTCATTGCTCCCAAAGGGGACTGTATCCATTAAGCCTTCCCTCATTGTAGTCCCTGGAATCCATTAATCTGCTCTGTTTCTATGGATTTCACTAGTTGGGATATTTCACGGAAATGGAATTGTACAATATTTGCCTTTTTGTGTCTGGCTCCTATCACTTAGCATAATGTTTTTGAGGTTTGGCCAAGGATTAGTTCTTTATTCCTTTTTCTGGTTAGATACTATTCCATGGCATGCATAGTCCACTTTTTGTTTGCCCAGTTATCAATTGGTAGGCATTCAAATTGTTTCCATCTTTTGGCTATTGTGATTAGTGCTGCTATGAATATTTGTGCACAAGTATTTGAATTCCTGCTTTTAGTTCTTTGGGGTCTAGACACAGGAGTGAATTGTTATATGGTAAATCTATATATAGCTAGGCTTTTGAGGAACTGCTGATCCACAGTGGCTGATCCATTTTACATTCCCTTTAACTATATCTTAGGGGGCCACTTTTACTGTATCCTCACCAATACTTGTTATTTTCTGTTTTATTTTTAAAACCTTACATCCTGGGCCTCCCTGGTGGCTCAGCGGGTTAAAGTGCAGCCCTGTGAAGCTGGCTGCAGCCACTGCCACATGAGTTTGACCCCCGGCAAAGGGGGGTGATACACATAGCGTGGCAGACCTCTCCTGACCTGCCAGCTACTCCCCTCAGCAGTGTATTTCAGTACATTTGCCTGTTCTGCTCCCCACTGTGTCTCTGGTGAAATCTCTCACCCCCTCACCTCTGACCTGTAGCCCAGTTCTTGTATGTATAAATAAATAAATCTTAAAAAAAACTCCAACAACTTTACATCCTGACTATCAGACTATGTCTGAAATGGTATCTCATAGTGGTTTTGATTTGTGCTTCCTTAATGACTCATGATGTTTTAGAAGATTTATTTATTTATGCATAAAAGAGCTGGGGTGTAGGCCAGAGGTGTGGGGGTAGGAGTTGAGAGGAATCATCAGAAAAAAGTGGGGAGCAGAACAGGCAGATTGACTGAAATACACTGCTGAGGGAAGCAGTAAATGAAGCAGGAGAGGTCTGCTGCACCATGTGGGTTAGTTCCCTGGCTGGGATCAAACTCATGTGGCAGTGGCTGCTGATAGCTTCCTAGTGCTGAGACTTAACCCCTTGTGCCACCAAAGAGGCCCCTTCCCTGGCCTCATGATATTAAACTTCTCTTCATATATTTCTTTTTTTTTTTTTTTAAGATTTATTTATTTTTGCATACAAGAACTGGGGTATAGGCCAGAAGTGAGGGGTGTGAGAGGATTCACCAGAGACAGAGTGGAGAGTGGAACAGGCAGATCGACCAAAATACCCTGCTGAGGGGAGCAGTAGGTGAGACAAGAGAGGTCTACCTCTGGCATGTGGGTCACCTTTCTCATCAGGGGTTGAACTTAAGTTGCAGTGACTGCTGATAGCTTCATAATGCTGAGACTTAACTCCTTGAGCCACCAGGGAGGCCCTCATTACCACATTTTTACTTAGATTGTTTGGCACTTTGGACTTTAATTCTTTATTTAGAAATAATTTCTGGGGCCTCCCTGGTGGCACAAGGGGTTAAAGCGCACACTATGAAGCTATCAGCAGCCACTGCAGCAGTAGTTGGATTCCCAGCCAGGCAGCTGACACCCACATGGTCTGGCAGACCTCCTTAGCACCATGTGGGTCACCTCCCTGGCTGGGGATCCAACTTGTGCTGCAGTGGCTATGGATGGCTTCGTAGTGCTGTGCTTTAACCCATCGACCCACCAGGGAGGGCCCTCAATGCATATTATTAAGTAAAAAAAGGAAATTTGAAAAGAATGCATACTTTTTGAGTTCTACCATATGGCATTCTGGAAAGGACAAAACTATGGGGAAAGTACAAAGATCAGGGGTTGCCAGAGACTGGAGGGAGGGGGGCAGGGATGAAATAAGAAGAACACAGAGGATATTTAGAATTATATTACCATAATGATAAATAGGGCTCACTTCCCAAACCCATAGAACGTACAACACAGGAACCCTAATGTGAACAATGAACTCTGCAGTAATGATGAGTCAGTGAATGTTCGTTCACCAGCTGTAGTAGGTGCCCCACTCTGGTGGGGTCTTTTGATAATGGGGGCTAATGAGGTTGTGCATGTTCAAGACAGGGAGTAGATGGGAAGTCTCTGTTCCTTCTGCCCAATTTTGCTGATACTTAAAAACTGCTCCAAAAACTAGTGTTCCTCAATCTGGCTTTATCTGATATTTCCTTCTGATTAGTTCCAGGTCCTGATTTCTGGCCAGAATCTTGCTGAGATGATAGTGTGGCCTCCGGTGAAGCACATGATGCCCCTGGCCCCTTGCTGGTGGTGTTGCTGGACCCTGAGAATGGGCACCCCTCTCCTGACTCTGTCTTGCCTGATACTTAAATGGTAAGAGACACTTGATGCGTGTGTTGGTATCTTTTTGTGTTTTAATGATTTAAATGTGCTTATATATATTTATTTATGAAAAATTTATTTCCTTTCATTTCCCCCCAAATTTTTTGATTTGCCTGTTGTTTACATAACTGTATAATTTGGGGTCACAACTTCACACCTTTAAATGTGTGCATGCTCATTCACCCTCCACCACAGCTCCTGTACAGGTACCCTGTCATCCTCCCGCCACCCTTCTCTCCCCCCATCCTCTCAGGTATCCAGTATATTTTTCACAGAGTCTAAGAATTATTTTTGTTGTGTTGTGCCAGTTTGTTTTCCCTGGTTATTTATAGTCCTCAGATGAGTGAAACCATCTGGTATCTGTCTTTCACTTTCTGATTTTTTTCACTTGGCATCTCGATCCATTCATGTTGTCCTAAAAGTCACTACTTTATATTTTTAAATAGTTGAGTAGTATTCCATTGAGTATATATTCCACAATTTCTTTAAAAACATTAAAAAAAGCTTTATGTATTTATGCATACAGAACTGGGGTACAGGCCAGAGTTGCAGGGGCGGTGAGAGGCTTCACCAGAGACAGAGCAGGGAACAGAACAGGCAGATTGACGAAGTACACTGCTGAGGGGAGCAGCAGGAGAGGTCTGCCGCGCCATGTAAGTCACCTCCAGCGCCAGGTTGGAACTACTTTATCCCTTTGGGCCACCAGAGAGGCCCTCCCTTTTTGTTGCTGTGGTGATTTCTTTCCAATATACAGAAGCATTTTAGTTTGATGTGGTCCCACTTGTTTACTTGTGCTTCTGTTTTCCCTGAAGCTGGGGTTGCCTTTCAAATGCATGTCCAAGGGTATATCACCAACACTTTCTTTTCTGTATTCATGGTTTCAGATCTTCTATCTAAGTTTTTCATTCATTTTGAATGAAATTTTGGATTTGGAGTCCAATAATGATCTAATTTCTTTACAAATGGTTGACCAAGTTTCCCAACATCTTTTGTTAAAGAGACTTTCTTTTCTCTATTGCATGACTGTGGCTCCTTTGTCAAAAGTTAACTCTGTGTTGTGGGAAGACCACGCTACTGTCTTGTCATTTATCAAAAATTTCCCCTGAGATTTAGTGTCTATGGCTGAGCTTTGTCCACTGGCTGTCTTCTGCCATCCAGGTAGGCCGTTAGACAGGAACCTTCACATCCAGTCTGGACCTGGGCCGCCCTCCTGGTCAACACCAGACCTCCCTGGTATGACCTGGTTCATGTCCCTGAATCTTACCAGTGGGCAGGAGTCTGGGAGCCTCATCTCATTTCTCGTCCTGAAAGCTTCTTGTCTTCACTGCAGCCACCACAGCCACAGTCTAGATTGAGGGACCGTAGTGGCGAGTCACCAGGGTGGAGGCACCAGGAGTTTTCTTTCCCCTGGCAGGTCTCAGAGGCTGCAGATGGTGAAAGCTCACTGGTGAGGCTATGGTGGGCTCAGCAAGAACTTGTGATAAGGTACTCAGCAGTTAGGGCAGCTGCTTTGAGGTTAGCGTCTGGGAGCCCACAGGAAGTGACTCTGAGTGGAGCAGAGACTTCTTCACTTCAGCGCCAGTTCCTGGGTGGGAGTTGCAGGTTGACCAGGCTGAGGACATGTCTGCTGAGTGCGTGCAGCTGGAGAGAAACAGGACACAGGGCGAGTCCCTGGGGACAGGCAGGCACTCTGGGGCCTCAGACTCAGGTCAGTGCACCCCTCTGACCATGCCCCGCCCCTGGAGCCTGCCTCTCTGGAAGGCGTATGTTGCTCTCTCGGTGCTCTGCTACATCAACCTCCTGAACTACATGAACTGGTTCATCATCTCAGGTGAGGAAGGGACAGGCATCCGGGGCAGCACCTGCTTGACCAGATATCTACTAGCCATCAGTCAGGGCTGTGCGTCCACAGTGGCCAGCTGTCCAGCAGCCTGTTCTGGAGCACAACCTTGTTATTTTCACCATGCTTGAATGGAGCAAGGCAACTGAAGTTTCACTCTGGTCCCAAACACCCGAACATGGGGGTGGCGGTACAGGGTGAGGACAGCAGGGAGGACTGGGCCTTCCAGGCAAAGTTCTGGAACACTGCAGTTAGGCTGTGGAGGACTGGGCAGGCTGGTCCTGCTCCCAAGCCAGAAATAGCTTGTTGGGTGTTCCTGGGACTGCAGACCGCGCCAGACCTGGCACATTCTGATTTCCTGGCTGTAGACGTTAGAGATCAGCCCGCTTGTTTTCTACTCACTCACTCACTCATTGAAGATCAAACGTCTTTTCTTTTTTTGTCTCTGATTTATTCCAGACCAACTGAGCACTAACTATGGGCTTTGGAGACCCAAGGGAGTGGGCATTGGCTTTACAGTTCCTGAGCTCAGGGATGGGATCTCTAGGGTAGAGGGAGAAGCTCATTAACAGGTCTCCTGTTAGAGAAGGAGGCCCAGAGGGGGCTCCTGTAACCAGTGGACATCCTGGGGGCAGGGATATGATTCATCAGCTGCTGACTTGGCACCACAAAGAGCAGCTAAGGGATGAGAGGACTTGGGGGTTGCAGACAGCACAGATCTGGTACCCATCAGAGGGACATGGAACACATGTATAAGCCGCTCTAGTACAGGATAGAATGGGGCAGGTATCAGCTGGGCAGTCCAAGGTAGAATGGCAGAGGGTTGAAGCAGAATTTATGGTGTGGTGGTGAGGGGTGGGCATTTGGTTTGGGTCTTGAAAGCTGGCAAGACAAGAATGGAGTGAAGGGGTTATTCAGAGAGTGGCATCAGCATAAGTCGAGACACGTGCTCTGATCAGGGGTGGGGAGAGGGGGAGAAAGCAGGTCATTATTCTTTTTTAAAAAAGATTTATTTTTTATCTATGCATACAAGAACTGGGGTACAGGCCAGAATTGAGGGGGTGAGAGGATTCACCAGAGACTGAGTGGGGAACAGAACAGGTAGCTCGAGTGAAATACACTGCTGAGGAGAGCAGCAGGTGAGACAGGTGAGTTCTGCCATGCCATGTGGGTTATCTCCCTGCCTGGGGATCAAACTCACCCTGCAGTGGCTGCAGACAGCTTCACAGTGCTGTGCTTCAACCCGTTGTGCCAACAGGGAGGGCCCAGGTCATTATTCATAAACAAAAAGGGTGTTTGGCCCAGAGGATCCTTGAATGCCATGTTGATGTAGTTTGGACTTTCTGCTGAGGCAATGGGGAGCTCTGGGGGGAAAACTAAATAAACTTTGGGTGGGAGACTGTAGCCCCAGTCTACAGTCAGAATCTGATGGGGGCTGCGGAGGCCTCTTGGAGAGCAAGAGAGAATGGAGGGCTGGCCGGGAGACAACAGCAGAAATCTGGGAAGGGATGACTGTCGTCCAGCGCAGCCTGTTCAGGGGCTGCTGCAGTGGGTTAGACCTGGGTGGGTCAAGGGCATGGAGGGGAGGGAAGGGGAACCAGGGGAACCAGGGCAGCCTGTGAGCCAAGCAGGCTGAGGCCCCTTTCCTTCCCGCACTCATCCTGGGAGGCCCCTGGCTGGCCCCTTCCCCATTGGTACTTCCTCTGGTTGTGCAAGATCAAGGGCACCCTTGTTGGGCTGAAAGGGCCTAAAGAAGTGAAACCACGCTGGTGCCTTGGGCCTGCTGGAGGGAGGCCATTTGCACAGCAACTAGACTGCTCTTGTAGGAGACAACGCTGCTGGGGACCAGAGCCATGGCTTAAAAGTAAAATTGAGGCTGGATCCACTCTTGGCCCTGGGTTGCCTGAGAAGAGCACCCAGTGAGGGGCAGGCAAAGGGGGTGCATCCCCATCCCCATTCCTGAAAGACAATGAGTGCCATGACCAGGAATTTTTATGTAGTGTTTTCCTTTGTTTATTCTTGTTGTCTGCTTTTTTTTTTTTTCTCCAATGAATGTCTTGTTCATGTAATTAAAAAATATTCAAAGCGGACATAAGACAGACAGACTGGTATGCGGGACTTGTGGACATTGTGCCCCAAGTAAATGTCTGAAAAAAAATCTCTTGCTGGGCTTCTCCTATTCATTGGTCTTCCTTTGCCTCCTGGCAAGCCTTGGAGGTGTGGGTGTGGGGCTTTCTTCAGGACCCCATTTGGGGAGTTCTGTTACATAGGGTGATAGCGTGGTCAACCCCAGCTGCACAACCATGGGCAGCTGGAGCCCGTTTCCTCATCTGTATAGTGGGGGCATTCCCTACCTGTTAGGGACAATAGCTGCAAGTGACCAGGCCAGGATCTGGGCCTCCTTAATGAAAACGATGATTGTTCTCTATAACGCCAGGGCCAGAGCCTCACAGCTCAGAGGAGCAGGTGCCTTGGGCCCTGCCTGACTCAGAAGTGCCACCAAGAGGCTGGCGGGGAGTTTAGGGAACAGAGCCTCGTGTCTGGGGCCCACTTCCTCTTTCTGCATTAAGCTGAGGTCCTGTTGCACCTGCCGGGGGCCTGGCAGGATCTGGTGACCCACCTGGTGCAGAGCAGGAGCTGGCCACCTTTGGGAAAGGGCCAGGTTAGACCTATGTGGGCTTGTCTCTGCAGCTGTGTGTCCACCCTCTGCTCTGTGGGCTCTAAACAGAGCATGCTTGTGTGTGCATGGATGCAGGTCAGGGCGCAAGTCTCTGCACAGACATGTTTGTGGGAGTATCATAAGTGTCTGGTGTTTATGCACAAGGAGAGCTGCTCACTGCCAGGGACTTCCACTTGCTCTGTATGTAGTCTACAGGGATGGCTGTGCTCTGTGCAGGCATGGGGCCCCTCTGTGAGGAGAATGGCAGCCCTGCACATGTACAGTGCATGCATGTCTTATGTCTGCATCTCATGCATATGTCTGTGGGGGTCTGGGTGTGTGAGACTGGGGTGTGTGAACTAGTGAGTGTAGGCTCCCGGGTGTGGTCACATCCATGTGCCTCTGAGAGTGTGTGCCTCTGGGCCTGTGTGTTCTTACATGACTACATGTCTGTGCCCGCAGGATGACGTGTCTGTGCCCGCAGGATGACGTGTGTGTCTGTGCCTGGGGTGCATGCTTGTATGAATGTGTGCCACTGGTATATGTTGCTGCATGAGATTGATGCATGCACATCTCGGTGCGCCTGTATGTGTGTGTGTGAGGGAGAGAGAGAGAGCGTGGACCCCTCAGCTGCACTCCTGTCCCAGACTTGGGCAGCTCATGCTAGAGGCCCAGTGGGCTACTTCCCAGTTCTTGAGCACAATCTGCCTCTCCACAGGAGTGCTGCTGGACATACAGAGGTTTTTTCACATCAGTGACAGCCAGGCTGGTTTGCTTCATACAGGTAAGGAGGGAGTCCTTGGCCCTCGAGCTGGGTGCTGGCTTCATGCAAGGATGGCTTCTCTTTGTGGGTTCCAGGCCCAGTTCCAGCTACTGGGCAATGAGAAGCCAGCCTGAGCTCCACTCGGTCTCAGGCGCAGAAAAGGGGCACTGAGAAGGGAGGGGGTCTTGGAGCATGAGGACTGATCTGTGCAGGTAAAGGACAGCGCGGGCTAAGCTCTTGTGTTCGAACAGCTCCTTCGGGGTGGAGTGTGGGGTGCCGCACAGGGAGATAGTGCTGGAAGGCTCCCTTGCTTCTGGCTGTGTTTGTGGAGCTGGTCATCTGTCTCTTCATGTTTGCTCAGCTCAGCTGGGTCCTTGGGGTGGAGGAATCCTGACATGCATTTCCTGTCATGGCCCTGAAAAGTCTGACCTCCAGACACACAGATGGCACCTGGGCCCACTGATGCTCCAGTCTAGTAGTGGGGAGCAGTCATACGCCCTAATCCAAGTAGGGGCACTGGGGTGACCAGGCACTAACCTTGCCCCTGGGTGCCTTTTTGGTGACACATATCCCCACACCCACATAGGTACACATGCCACAACACCAGCTTGACGTGATTGCACACTCCCAACCTGTAACCAGCACATGCTGGCTTCCTCTCTGCAGGAGGGGCCTCTCCCTCATCTTGAAAGGGCTATCTGAAAGCTTCAGAAAAGCCTCTCCACTGGGGTGCAGGGAGCCCTGAGGTTATAGAAAAACTTTGCAGGACCCTCCCTGTTAGCATAGGGGGTTAAAGCGCAGCACTGTAAGCTGGCCACAGCTGCTCAATGAGAGTTCCATCCCCAGTCCCGAAGGTGATCCACAGGGTGCAGCAGATCTCTCCTGTCTCGCCCGCTGCTCCCCTCTGCAGTGTACTTCGTCTGTCTGCCTGTTCTGCTCCCCGATCTGTCCCTGGTGAATCCTCTCACCACCCCTGCACCTTTGGCCTGTACCCCAGCTCTGTATGCACAAATAAATAAATCTTAAAAACAAACAAAGAAAAAGACAAGCAAAACTTTCCAGTAGCTGCCTGAGCGGAGTTTTAAGGGAATCCACTTAGAGACACTCAAGCCCATCCAATTCCTTCCTGAAAGGGATCTGTCTGAGAGCAAGCCGGCGGTTGGCCTCTACCTCTCTTTCCCACCTTCCCCTTTAGTAATCACCTGTCTACCATTTTAAGTGAGAACATAGGTCTCTTCCTCAGTCTGGATTTTGCTAGGCTGCACTGTTTTGGAATATATAAATCTCCAGGGTGTCAGACAGAGAAGAGGGATCTCTCATGGATGCTTGATTTCTGCTGGCGGACCTCTGGGAACAGAGCAGGGAGAGCAGAACCCACAGGGGCTGTTTGCTCCAGGCCACAAACCTGTGGCAAGGCGCCAAGCCTTATCTGCCATGACTGTGTGACAGTTTGCTATTTATCTACAATTTAGAATTCAGAAGTGAGATAGCTGTCTCAGGCATGGGTGTCAACACATTTTCAATTTAAGAAATATGACATCTTAACATCTTTCTCAGAGACAATCAGTCTGATTTGTCTCATTGATTTGGCAAATGAGAACTGGCTTCACTCATTAGATTCTCTGTGGACATTTCCCATAAAAGGAATGAATTCACTTTGCAACGCCAAGGATTTAAATACAAATACAGTTAAAAAAAAAGTACAGCCAATGTTAGAAATTGTATCTTTTTCAAATATTTAACCTTCGGCTATAAAATGTTTTAAATATCAGATGGAAATGTGAGAAGCGGGCATAAAATTTTTTCTTTTCAAAGATTTATTTATTTATGCATACAAGAACTGGGGCACAGGGCAGAGGTGTGGGGGCTTGAGAGGATTCATTGGGAAGCAGAATAGGTGGATCCAATGAAATACACTGCTGAGGGGAGCAGTGGGCAGGTCTGCTGTGCCATGTGGGTCAGCTTCCTGGCTGGGGATCGAACTCATGCTGCAGTGGCTGTGGACAGCTTTCTAGTGCTATGCTTTAACCCCTTGTACCACCAGGAAGGGCCCAGGTTTAGGGAGTTTATTTATTTTTTTTAATATATATTTTTAAAAGATTTATTTTATTTATTCACACAGAACTGGGGTACAGGCCAGAGATGCAGAGGGTGAGAGGATTCACCAGAGACAGAGCAGGGAGTAGAACAGGCAGATCAACAAAGTACACTGCTGAGGGGAGCAGCGGGTGGGTCAGGAGAGGTCTGCCACACCATGTGGTCACCTCTGGGGCAGGCGGGGATCGAACTCATGCGAAAGTGGCTTAAGCTTCTTTGTGCTGTGCTTTAACCCGCTGCGCCCCCAGGGAGGGCCCAGGTTTAGGGAGTTTAAAAGATCCTTTCTCCAACCCCATAAAGAAGATTTGGGAAATATTTTTATAATCTTTAAATAAAAAAGATATGCAGTAATAAGACATGAGAAAAATGGATAAATTTGACATATAAAAGCTAAACTCATCTGTAAAATGACAATGGAAACTGTAATACAATTATTGATAATAGATAGCATCTGTTAGGCATGTGCATAAAGCGAGTCATTGCCTCTTACATGCTTCATTTTATTTAATCCTCTCCAAAATCTTTCGAGGGAAGTCACTACTATCTTACTGTACGTTTAGTTGATGAAAGGGGAACAGGAGAGTTAAACTGAAGCCCAAGGTCACACAGCTAGGGAGTGGTGTGGTTCAGATAGGTTAGTCCCAGAATCTTCTTATGAAGGACTGGGAGAAATTCAAACAACAAACAGACAGTCCAATAAAAAGAGGGTAGAAGATGGGGACACAGGAACTGCTCAGTCTCCTTGGGAATAATGACAAAGCAGATGAAAGCATCAGCGAGATGCCACTTGTGTTTTCAACCATTAGATGAATAAAAATAAAGTGATTGCTTATATCAAGGGGCAGCAAGGGCTTTGGCATGTACTTCCATGCAAGTGTAAGTTGATACAGCCTTGCTGGAAGCCTATTTTGGCAGTAGCTATTAAGATTTTAAATGCCGTTGACACCAAATACTCTGTGGAGTATTAAGTTTAACAATATTAAATTGCTGTTTTTATAGGTCAAAACTGACCTAATTTCTGCGAATGCATATGGTTCAACCCACACTGGAGCGGGCCATGGGGGAGCAGGAGGGGCTGGAACCTGAGCTGGGCCGAAACTGGATGTTCATTGGGCTCAGGAAATGTTAATCATCTGTGCTCAGTGAAGGGGGACCCAGTGCTGGGCGGGTGGGGCCTCCAAAATGTAAGGCCCTTGGCCGGTGGCAATCTATGGGGGAGGGTTCAGGCTTTCCCTGCCACCTACAGGCCTTTGGGGGCCGTGGTCACACCCTCCTCTGAGTTGCTATATATGCGGCTGATGCTAGGGTCAAGGGAATGTTTTACCTACTTAAGAAAAACAGCCCTTCCTGTGTCAGGGACCACACGAGCTCAAAGCAGCACCCCTGCTGACCGCCTTTCCTTCTCACCCCCCATGTCCACAAGGGTGTGAGAACAAAATCAGATAGGCCACGACATAAGGCTGTCCTGAAGCTAGGGAACGGGCATGTGCTTCATGGGCATTTTTATCTCACCCTTGCCCAGCCTTGGAGGCGCTGGAGTGATGCCCAGAGAGGTGGCGTTAGCAACCTAAGATCACACAGCGAGCAAGCAGCAGAACAGGGATTTGAACTGATCATAGCCCCCTCTATCCCCACTTCTCAGTCCCCCTGATTCTGGGCAATAGCTTATAGATTAGGCAGGAATTGGGGAGCTCACCTGGCCCCACTGCCGAGGTGCCAGCTTGTAGCATCTGAGCCAGGCCCCTACTTTGTTGTCGATGTCTGCCCACCCACCATGGAGGATGCATGATGCCCCTGCATGTCTCCTGTAGTCTTCATTGTCTTCTTGCTGCTGTCTGCACCCGTGTTTGGCTACCTGGGCGACCGGCACAGTCGCAAGGCCGTCTTGAGCTTTGGGATCCTGCTCTGGTCAGTCACAGGCATCTCCAGCTCCTTCATCATCCACCAGGTAGGTGCCCTCTCTCCTGCCCTGGCCCCGCAGACCTGTCCCTGCCTGCTTCCTCCCTGCCTGCTCCATGTCAGGCTTGGCTGGCGGCTGGCGAGGGGCTAGCCTCCAGCGCTGAGAGAGTAGCTGGGTGGATGTTTTTCTCCTGTACCTTCTGCGCTATCCTGGCTTTCTTCCCCACGACTGGGCTGGGTGTCCAGGGGTAACCTCTCCGTGGTCTTGTGCCTACCTGCCCAGTATTCCTGGCTCTTCTTCCTGTCCCGGGGAGTCATGGGCATTGGCACTGCCAGCTACTCCACAATCGCACCCACCCTCCTGAGCGACCTCTTCGTGCAGGAACAGCGGACCCGGGTGCTGGGCATCTTCTACATATTTATCCCTGTTGGAAGGTTAGTGTCATCCCGGATCTACTGGGGATCCGCTGGGGATTTGCAGTCTGGTTCCTGAGTTCTGACTCAGTTTTGCTGAAGTCACCAGACTCAGGCATGACTGAGTCTTGGGTGATGGGAGAGGGGTGTCCATATAGGAGGCAGAGGACAGTGACACTGGGAATGGGCTAGGAGCCAGTGGTCACTGGTGACTTGACCAAGGGCAGTGGACATCTGGGCCTGACGTGGCTCACTTTGTGCAGTGAAAGGGCTCTGAGCTTTGGTGACCCATCTCCCTGGGGTGGGGCCAACCCATCGCGCTGGCTTTGGGGCTTGGGCCACCCTGTCCCCCACCCTTCCTCATGCATACCTCCCTTTCCCTCTGTCACAGTGGTCTGGGCTACATACTGGGGTCGGGTCTGACGGAGCAGACCGGGGACTGGCGCTGGGCCCTGCGAGTGAGTCCAGCTTCCTTTTCTTCCTTCTGTTTTCCTCCTGGGCCGGCAGGGACTTTCCAGCCCGAGTGGCCTTTGCCAATTGGCACCGTCCCGGGCGCCCTGGGGGGTGGTTGCATGTCGGCAGCTTCAAACATTTGGAACCTCCTGTGGCGCATGGACTGTGGAAGTCGTGGCCCTGGGTTCAAATCCCAGCTGCTCAGTTTGCTGGCCCGGTTACTCAAGCAAGCCGCCCCTGCTTTGGCGCCTCTCTGCCAATGTGTAAAGAGTGGGGCTGTCCAGGCCACTTCTGGAATCTGCGGTATTCATGAGACCAGGGGTGGAAAGAGACTAGGGTGGGATCGGCAGGCAGGTGGCAGCCTGGCCATCCGCAGGGGCAGCATATGCTCAGGAGTCAGGGCCGGCGTAGTCAGGGCTCCAGTCCTCTATGGTCCCGGCTCAGTGAAGTCCATGGGGAAGTGTCCGTACACATGTCGGGGGGGTCAGCCCCCCGGAGAGGCTGTGCTCTTAGGGATGACGGCTGAGGCACATGGTGTGTCCGGCTCTGGCTAGTGCCAGTACGTGGCTAGAACCAGTACACCCCTGCCCTGCCAGGGCACAGAGAGTGCCACAGAGTCCAGCCACCCCACCGGCTCCTGAGCCAAAGGCATGCGTGGCCCTGAGCTTCCCAGGCCCTCCTGTGTCCAGGTCATGCCCTGCCTGGGGGCTGTGGCCGTGATCCTGCTTATCATGCTGGTGCCAGACCCACCCCGGGGAGCTGCTGAGAAGCAGGAGGAGGTGGCCACGAGGGCCCCACACAGCAGCTGGTGTCGGGATGTCAGAGACCTGTGGAGAAAGTGAGTGTCCCTGCTCCCCCATGTGCCTTCAAACCCAACCCCCTTCTGGCCACCTCAGGTTGCTGACCTCCTTCTCTCTACCTCAAGGGAGACTTCCCTGACTGCCCTAATGTGCGCAGCCCTCTTCTTTCCTTCTTCTGAGTCTCTACTGGACAACTAAACTGTCCCTCCATCACTTGGGGCTCCCCTGGGACAGAGGCGGGCTGGGAGGGAGGCGGCATGGACTCCAGCCTGGCCCTGCCACGGCCTTATCCCTGTGTGACCTGAGACGAAGAGCCTGGCTTCCTTCAGTTATCCAATGGATATACTTCTCCAGCCTTTCCTGCCTCTCAGGGCTATGGGGAGGGTGCCCGAGTTAATCACTCATCTCTCTAAGCCTCATGGGAGTTCAGCCTTCCTCTGTGCTAGGCACGATCAGGGGGGCGGATAGGAGTCACTTGCACTCCCAGGCCTCAGAATTTCAGTAAATCACATCGGGTGTGGACAGGCCCCAACTCTATGTTACAGGCCTGAGACCTGGGGGGCAGCAGGAACAGCTTCCTGGAGGTGCTGGTTTGGCTCTGCAGAGAAGGGAAGAAAGCGCAGTGTAGGGTTCCTAGGCAATGACAGGGAGAACCCGAGGCAGGAGGCTGCCTGAATTCCTGAGTGACCGGAGGACGCAGGAGGTGTGTGTGTGGGGCGTGGACAGGAACCTGCCCCTGCAGCCCTGACCCTCCTCCACTTTGGCCTGGACACCTTCTCTTGCAGCTGGAGTTTTGTGTGGTCAACTCTTGGAGTGACGTGCATGTCCTTTGTGACTGGCGCTCTGGGCTTCTGGACCCCCAAATTTCTGCTTGAGGTCCGTGTGGTGCACAGGTTGCAGCTACCCTGCCTCCAGGAGCCGTGCAACAGTGAGGACAGGTGAGGAGCTTTTGGGAGCCCTGGGCACTTGGCCCAGGTCAGGGGGCTCCTGGTGGGAAAGATTTTAGCAGGTCCTGAGCCCCCAAATTTCATCTCTCTGGGCACATGGTACTCCGTGAAGATGCCAGAGCTGGGACCTAGCTGACAAGCAGGGGGCCTGGTCATAACCGTGGCTGAGCCCTTGCCACTCTGGGTGGTACCAGTACTCCCTCGTCCCTCTGGGCCCCAGTCCCTATCTTCTACCCCTGGGGCTGCTGTGGGCATCCACAAGGCACTGGTGGAGAGTGTGGTGAAGCTTCTGTGGAGCCTGTGGGATGATGGGAGTCTTAGGCAATCCTCCTTCAGAGGGCCCTGTAGTGTCTTCAGTGAAGTCATCCCATTTTACAGATGGCAAATTGAGGGAGGCCTCATTACTTACCTGGCTCATCACACTTAATGCCTGCACTTATCATACCCACATTCATTTGTTCTCAGCCTCATTGGAAGCTTCTGGAAAAGCTGCTGGGAGGGTGGGGGGGTAGGATGAGCAGAGTCCAAAGCCAGCCAGGAGGCAGGCGCCGTGTGCCAGGAGTGTCCTCCCCACGCCCTTCCTCCTCGCCCTGTTATTTGCCGTCCTGTCCACGCCACCTGGGACCCATTCTCCAAGGCCGCAACGACATCTCAAGCTTCTCTTACTTGCTTTCTCCCTGCCTTGAAACTCTCAGTCCCAGATTTTTCTTCTCCTCCAGTTGATGCTTGTCCTGGTCTGTGCAGTCCTCTCCTCTCTGCTTCCCTCCTGTGGGCTCCTAAACTCCTCAGGCCTCCATGTTCTCCCTGGAGCCCTGTGGCCCCAAAGGCTGCAGTGACACTAGTTCCCTCCTGACTACTTCCTCTTCCCAAGTCTCCTTTCTTGTCACTACATCACTCCTTGATGCCCAGAGAGAGCGTCAGGTAATTTCCAGAAAATTCCATGCACTCTTACTGTGCCTTTGCCCAAGCTGTGTCCTCTGCGTGTGTCTCCCTTTTCTTAACTTATAATTATTAAATTTTAGTTTATTCCCTATGCTAAGTAAATACTTTACCTAAAAAATCCTTTGAAGCTTTATAATAATAAATCCTATTATTCATGTGTTACAATGGAGGAGGTGGAAAATCAGAGAGGTTAAGTGACTTGCCCAAGGTCACACAGCTAACAAGCAGCCGAGTCAGGATTCAAACCCATCCTACTGCAAAGCTGGGGCCCTGCATTCTGTTGCCTCTAGAGACTGCTTGTTACTATAAGCTGACTTGTACATCTTCCCACCTAGGTAGGATCAGCTTCCTGGCACATAGTGGGTGCAGAGGGAAACATCCAGTGAGTGAATGAATAAATGCATCGAATGAGACATTGAGGTTTGACTTGGCACTGATAGATTCTTGTCTCCCAGGAGGCAAAGACTGAGTCCTTGAAAAAACGGGGAAACTTTCCCCCACTGTGTTCCTGAGCAAGTTGCTTCTGATTTTCTCAGCTCTTGTCTCTTCTAACTTAACTTCTTCATAGAACTTATATTAGTGTCCCAGGACTGATGTAACAAATTATTATCATCTTGGTAGCTTAAAACAACAGACATGTATTTTCTCATAGTTCTGGAGAAGTCCCAAATGGTTTTAGTGAGCCAAAGTCAAGTTCAGCTGGGCCATGCTTCCTCTGGAGGCTGTAGAGAAGCATCTTTCCAGCCTCTTCCAGCTGCTGGTGGCTGCTGGCGGGGCCACTCCTGTTTCTGCATTCTTGGTGACATTGCCTGCTCCTCTTCTGCCCCAAATCCACCTCTGCCCAGTTTTATAGGGACACTTGTGATTGTATTGAGCACCACCTGGGTAATAGAGGAGAACCCCCTAACTCAAGATCCTTAATTTAATAACACCCACAAAGTGTCCTTTACCATATAAATTAGCATTCAGTTTCCAGAAGTGAGAACGTAGACATCTCCAGGGGCCATCATCCAACCCATGTAAGACAGAGTGGGTAGAAGATCCCTGTGCTGGGCTTCTGCACAGGTCTCAGCCACCAGTCATGCTCCTTGGTTAGGATAAACCCCAGGGTGAGGGCGGGTGAGAGTAGGAAGCTGCCAGACACAGGATTCCAGCTCAGCCACAGGGTGCATGCCCAGCACTAGGAAGTGCCCAGATGGAAGGAGTTGCATGTGGTGGGTGGCCAGTGAGCTTCCCATGTAAGTAGGGGCTGCACAGACACTTGCCAGGACTGTGCAGATCTTTTTATTTTTTTTAAAGACTTATTTATTTATGCATACAATAACTCCTCACCTCCTCACAGACCACAGGTGAGGAGGTGAGAGGATTCACCAGAGACAGAGTGGGGAACTGAAGTACACTGCAGAGGGGAGCAGCAGGCGGGTCAGGAAAGATCTGCTGTGCCATATGGGTCAGCTCCCTGACTGGGGATTGAACTTGTGCTGCAGTGGCAATGGATAGCTTCATAAAGCTATGCTTTAACTCCTTGCACCACCAGGGAGACCCCAAATGTGCAGGTCTTAATGGCTCTCATGGCTCTGAGTGCTTGTGGTTCAGGGAAGGCCTTGTGTGCATGTGTGAGGATGGGTGGGAGGAGGTGGCTAGGTGTGCCTTCTGGCCACACCTCCTGGGCCTGTGTGTGGCCCATATAAATGCCTGTCTGAGTAATCAATCCTCAATCTCACCAAGGTTTTGAGAATCTGCCAAGGCCAGCTCAGGCCCGGACTCGGAGATGAGTAGCATTCATCTGGGATTTGGGGTCACCTGACTGGGCTGAGCTGGAGCCTTGTACAGCTTGGAAGGCTGGGGAGAGTCTCTGGACATCTTTAAGCTGCCTGAGGTGCCATGTATACCACATTGAGTTGGGACTAAATAAATCTGGTTGAGTGTTTGACAGCTGGTGGGGAATCTTAGGCAGAGCCTGATCAGCTCTATGTTCAATCCACGGGGAACCTATATGAAGTTTGTTCTGAAGGGAAGTAGAGAGGGGCCAAGAGCAGGTGAAGTGGATCCGGGGTAGGTGGGAAAGGCAGTGAAGTTAGGACCCTCCGCCTGAGAGGGCAGAGTGGGAGGATGGTGTTCAAGGAGGGAGATAAGCGTTGGGTGTGGTGAAAGGCTCAGTAAGTAAGTGTTCACTTATTTTATTTACTGTTCTCCTTAGTGTTGGGCACCGCAGTGGGACCACAGAATCGGGATCTCCCAGTGGGACTGTTTTGGGTGGTGGTGAGAGGATGGATAAGATCACCAGAGAGGAAGCATGATAGGTTTTGGGGTGCTGGGTAAATCACTCACATGGCCAGTGATAACCTCAAGATGAGGTTGGAGAGGGAGTGAGTGGGGTTGGGAAGGGATGTACATGAGTCCCTGAATGGGGTCCTAAAGCTTTAGGAGAAAGGAGTCCCCAGTCACATTCAAGTACCAACAGGTACCAGATAGTCCACCAGGGACAGGGACCCCTATCTTGACCCTGCCTGGCTGACTAATCCCTAATCACCACTCTCTGCTCTTGCCTGTCAGCCTAATATTCGGGCTACTGACTATTGGGACTGGCTTGGTTGGAGTCATCCTGGGGGCAGAGGTTTCAAGAAGATTCAAGAAAATCAACCCAAGGGCTGAGCCGCTCATCTGTGCCACCAACCTGCTTGCCACAGCTCCCTGTCTCTACCTGGCTCTGGTCCTGGCCCCAGCCAGCCTCTTGGCCACCTATGTAAGTGTGGGTCCCTTCGGGTGGGGCTGTGGGTAGGGAACCCTTGCTTGACACTGGCTGATGCTGTGCCAGATGTTCACAAACATGTAGCTGGAGCTTCGTCCCCCCACTCAACAGATGAATACAGGGATTTACTTAAGGGTTTCACAGCCAGGAAAGGGCAGAACTGGGCTGCGCCTTTAGCCCCTCTGACTTTACCGTGTGTCTTAAGAGTCCCTGGCTAATGCTTTGATTTGAGATTATGGAATTCATTTATTCCTGGGACATGTTATGTACCCTTGAAGAAATGGGGTGACTCTTCCCAAGATGCAGATGTAATGAGTTGAAGACTGGCCATGACAGTGGGGACCCTGAGGCACACCGCCCGGCCCTTGCTGAGTCCTTTCCCTCCACTAGGGGCGCCATTTCTCTCTTCTGTGCCTCTTGAAATCCTGCAAGACACAACTCAAAAGCCACCTCCTCCCTAAGCCTTTCCAGTCCACTCTGAGCTCACAACAGTATTCACCATTCCCAAATGGGCTCGTGCATTTTTGGATCCCATCACACACCGGGGTATAGGCATGGAGCTGTGGCCACAGACATACATAACATCTGTATGTGTGCAGCCGTGTCCCCGGCTCTACAAGGCCTCAGCCCTGGCTGTCCCTCTGATATCTGGAAAGTTGGTACCAGCCCAGCCCCAAGGCCCTGGGACCCACCACTTTGAACACAGATGCCCGTGCTTGTGTGTGTGTTGGGAGGGGTCTCACTGAGCAAGCTGACTTGGAAGGCAAATCAACAACAGCTCTGTTGTTCTCCTACCAGCTTGGGTGTGACTTCTACCTGTGACCAGGTCCCACAGCTTTCCCAGCCACACTCAGGAACTAAAAAACCTGGTCCCATTTAAATAAAAACTTTGATTCTCCATCCAAACAAAGCTTCTATTCAAGTCCAGAGAATTGCACCAGGAAGAGGGGGTGCTCTAGTCACTTCAGTTCTTCTTGCTTCACCTCTTTACACTGCCCCCTCGAAATCCTGATCCCTCTGAAGTTGGATGGGCGAGGAAGGATGACGGAAGTGGCCCAGGCATGGCCCGTATCTTGGTTTTGCCGACTGCCAGTGCCCTCCCCTATGGCAATATGCCCAGATGTTGGCTCTCTCGGGGCACTTTTATGGGTTTGGGAGCATTTGCACTGCCCGATTCTTTGCTGGCGGTCACGCTGCCCTCTTACAACTCTCCCTCAGGTGTTGCCCTTCCAGTTCCTTCCAGCTGACCCTGTCATCCCCGGCAGGCTCTGGGGTGAGCCTCTCATGACCCTCTGACTGAGCTCAGAAGTACAGCCATGCCAGCTGCTGCTCCCTCTCCTTCCCCCAGCCTTGCAGCTGCTCTGTCTGGCACCCCTGTCCTCAGTCTCCCTTGGGCCCCGGGCTTCTTGCTTCCTGAACACCAGGTGACATGTTTCAAGTTGCCCCTGGTGTGGGAGGCTGATGAGAGAGAAAGACTGGTCTCCTTCCTGCAGGCACTGCCCTCTCCCTGTGTCTGGGGCCCTCCAAAGCCCTTCATTCATCAAATAGAGCTTCCCCAGCTGAGTCTTCAGCCCCAGTGGACAGTTACTTTTTTCTTTCAAGTCCTGAAGGTGTGCCTGGCACCTCTCTTCAGGTGTGGGTGCTTCTCACTCCTCTTCAACCTTGGACTTCAGCTGAAGTTCCCGGAGAACAGAGAAGTCTTGTTAACATCTCTTCTGCTTGTGCTCTGCCTGTGCTCGTGTTTGCAATGCCCACATGGGAAGGGTTTCCTCATCCCCACTTAACAGATGGGAAAGTGGAGGCCCAGAGACAGCAACCGACACAAATATTGGGACAGACTAAATTCAGACTCAGCTCCGCAGACTCCAAAGTCTGTATCCTCCATGCTTTGCTGACCCTTGTTACTCCCATGTGTGTGTGTGGGGGGGGCAGAGCCTGGCAGCCTGTAGGCACTACCAAATACCTTAGTGCTTATTGGCCATGGGAGCAGAAGAGTGGCTGGGACCATCATCTCCAGCTGGTGGGGGCCGAATGGGCCTGACCTTGCAGGCAGTCTGGGCCCCTGGGCAGATGGAGGCTCCAGCAAAGGCCTGTCCCTACCTTGGCTGGGTCTGTGGACCCCCTGCCAGCTCTGCTTCTGCCACTGTCTTGGTTGGCTCTGGGAGGCAGCTTCTTGGCTGTGTTTCGGGGACACAGCTGTCCCCCCTCCTGTAACTTGGCACATCTCCAGAGCTGATGGTGCATCTAGAAATGACATTGCATCTTGGTTGACAAAGCCAGCTGGAGACACTTTTATTTAGCCCTGTCTGGGGGAGTGAGGGTCTACGGTCAGGGAGGACAGCGGGCCAGGATGTGTCCACCCTCTGGTAGTCGGAACTGCTCCTCCCCATGGTGCACCTGTGGGCCAACTATGACGCTCAGTGCCCTGAGGCCCCTCGGCCTGGACTTCCAGCCTCCACCTTCCAGAACTCCAACTGGACATCCTGACCTGAAATTCATGCTCCAGTGGGACCTCCCTTCCCCCTCCCAGTCTCAACATCTTTAACCCCTCCAATCCTAATTTCTTTTCTTGGTCCCTCAATCCTGCTCGGGCTCACGCCTTGACATCTATCTGCAAGACTGTTCTGGGAGCCACCTTTCTGCTTACTAGTTTGCATTATTCTAGGAATTTGTATGGTTCTAGGCTATATAATTTGTTCATAGTATTACTTTATAGTCCTTTTAATTTCTATGGCAAACTACTCTTTCCATGCTGCCAGACTGAGCTTTCTGACATCATGTACCCTTCTGCTTCAAAGCCTCGCATGGCTCCACGGTGCCTCTGGAACTAAGTCAGTGCGTTCTCGTATTCAAAGTCCCTCGTGAATTGCCCCTCTAAACTTATAGCCTTACCCCCATCGTGGTCCTGCCTTGTAGACCCCTCCCAATTCCCAGGACATGCCCCATACTTTCCCTATCCAGGTCCTCCCACTCTTCCCCCACCTACCTTTTTCCACTGCCCCGGTCATTCTAGCTTTAAAGCTCAGTTTGTGTACCATCTCTCCATGCAGCTTTCTTGACTTCTGGGTCTGACCCTCACCCCATTCTCAGTCCATCTCAGCACTGTCTTCCCTGGGTCATGGCTTCATGGCTGCTTCTGCTATGACTCCTCTCCTAGTTGAGTCTGTATTAATTCCAAGCATTCTCATTTCTCCAGCCAGAAGCATCGCGTCAGGCACTTGGGATAAGTGGGTGTCAGCATTGCTTGCTGAGTAAATGGTTGAGTGATCGGCCATTCAAATCCTTTTATTTATTCAACAAACATTTAGGAATATCTATAAAGTGGTGTGCTAGTTTAAATGCCAAGGACATGACAGTGGATAAAACACTGTCCTTAGGGAATGTACATTCTAGTTGAGGGAAATAGACAACAAGCAAGACATAGAAGTAACATATACAGTATTTCAAATGATAGCACATGCTTAGGATGGACAGAGTGAGAAAGGAGACAGGGAGACTGTGTGTGAGTTTTGTGGCGAGAGGGATGTGATTTTACATAGTGTGACCAGAGAGGCTCAGCTGAGAAGGGGGTTGTTGAGTAAACGTCTATAGGCTGTGAACGAGTTAATTTAGGTATTTAGGGGTACAGTGTGCCAGGAAAGTGTAAAAGCCCTGATGGGTTCGAGGGGTAGCAAGATGAGTAGCAAGGACACTGAGGTGAGTGTGGAATGAAGGGAGTGAGGGAGATGTGGACAGAGCATTGTTATGGACCAACCCGGTGGGCACTGGGTGATATCTGCTTCTGTTAATGGTGAGATGGAGTTTTATGTTCAGGAGTGGAGATCTGGGTTTGTCTTCTGCATCCACTGAGATTATCATGTGGGCTGTCCTTTATTCTATTAATGTGGTGTATTATGTTGATTGAGATGGTCTATTACACTGTTTAGCCAACCTTGCATTCCAGTGATAAAGACTCGTGATTATATATTATGGCATGTAATCATTGTTGTGAGTTGCTGAATTAGGGACATTTTGTTAAGGATTTTTACATCTGTATTCAGAAGAAATAATGGTTTGTTGTTTTCTTGTGATGTCTTCAGCTGGTTTTGGTATCATAGAATTATTTGACAAGTGTTTCTTCCTCCTCTGATTTTTGGAAGAGTTTGTGAAGGATTTGTGTTAACTCATCTTTAGACATTAGAATTCACTAGTGAAGCCATCTGTTCTGGGCTTTTGTTTGTGGGGAATTTTTTGATTACTGACTCAATATTTACTTGTTGTAGGTCAATTAAGACTTTTTTACTTCTTTTTAAGTCAGTTTCCGTAGTTTGCATTATTCTAGGAATTTGTATGGTTCTAGGCTATGTAATTTGTTCATAGTATTACTTTATAGTCCTTTAATTTCTATGAAGTCAGCAGTAATGTCCTCTCTTTCAGTCTTGATTTTAGTAAGTTGTGTCTTCGCTTCTTTTTTCTGTGGTCAATTTAACTAAAGTTTTGCCAATTGTGCTGCCAACTTCTGGTTTTGTTGACTTTATTTATTGCTATTTTGTATTTATGTTTATGATTATGTTCCCTAGCACTACTATGGCATTTCGTGCTTGGGAGGAGGATGAGGTTAGAAACAGAGATTTAGACCACTGCCATCATTCAGGTGAGGGGGGGCCATGGACTAGACTGGCAGCAGTGGAGGGAGTGAGGGGTGAGTGAATTATGGATATATTTTGAAGGCAAACTTATCAGAATTTTCTGAGGGACTCATTATTGGGTGTGAGAGAAGGAACTCAAAGGTGTTCTAGCTTATTGGCCTACACAGCTGAAAGGAGAACCCATCAAAAGGGATAGGAAAGTGGGCAGGAGCAGTGGACTCGTGGGAGAAGATGAACAGCTTGGTTTTATACATTCTGAATTTGTGGTGGGAGATTGACATGCAAGCAGAGGTATTTGTGGAAGTTGGAAGCAGGACATGACGACACTCCTAAAACTTCAGTGGGTGGGCATTGACTGCAGTATACCATGAAGGACTGATGTTAGGTTTGAAGGTCCTATGGGTGGGGTGGGAGGGCTGAGGAATTGGCTTCTGTTATACTTCACATTGGAAAAAGTCATCTGAAGCACTTCCTTCTTCCCTCCTACCCTCCCTCCCTCCCTTACCTCTCCAGATTCCAGTACCCAAAGTTCTTCCTGTTCTTTTCTTATAAGCTCTGAGCAGATTGACAGCCTCCAAGAACTTCCTGGGGAGGGCCATTGGAATGGGGGCACGTGTATGCCAGTGGATGTATGCGAGTATGAATGGATTCAAGTATGTCCGTGAATAGGAGTGCAGATATTTGCTCCCTGTGTACGTAGCTCTGTATCTGTATTGCCATATTGTGAATATACTGCATGCAATGCATTCATCCTATACATGCATGGTGTATAGGAACGTGCTCATATCTATTCTTTTGTTTTTGTGTGTGCATGAGTGGGTGCGTACATCCTGATAATTGTATGGGGTAAGTGTGCGCGTATGTGTCTACTGTTGAACAAAGCTTTTCTCCCACCACTTTTGTTTCTGTAGCAGCATTACACAGTCAAGAGGAGCTTAGGAGGTCTTTGTTTATCTGCCTCTAAATTTTCCAAAGCAGGGGCCAAGTCATGTTGTATGTTTTATGTCAATGAGGTTTTTTTTTTCTTTGAAAGATTTTTTAATTTGTTTATGCATATAAGAACTGAGGTGTAGGCCAGAGGGGGGATAAAAGGATTCATCAGAGACAGAGTGGGGAACAAAACAGGCAGATCCCCTGAAATACACTGCTGAGGGGAGCAGCGGGCAAGACAGGAGAGGTCTGCTGCTCCATGTAAGTCAGCTCCTAGTCTGGGGATCAAACTCATGATAGCTTCACAGTGCTGAGACTTTAACCCCTGCACCACCAAGGAGGTCCTCAGCGAGGTTTTCTGAGCAGATAAAGTCTGAGCTGAGGCCTTCCCTGGAGCAGCCCAGGCCCTGTGGCCTACCTGCAGGTGTAGAGGGTTCCATTTTTCCCCTCCTTGGCAGGGAAAGTGAACTTTTTCATTGTTAATTGGGATCCAGACACTCTCAGCAGGCCTTTGGCTCACACCCTCTTCCTTGGCTTTCTTCCCGGAGTAGCTGCCCTTCAGAGGAGGAGAAGGGGTCTGTGCTCAGAGAAGGGACTGATCCAAGGCAGGACTCCACCCTTGCTGGCCTGGTGACTGAAGGACACAGCCGAGGCAGTTGTCCATGGGTGGGCTCTGTGGTCCAGATGGAAAGGCAGGAATAGGGGGATGGGACTGAGCATGCTTTGAGGCATCTGCAAGACCTGGATGGCATTCTGAGTCTCTATTTACTAGCTGTGTGACCTAGGCAAGCTCTTGAACCTCAGTCTTCTCAGCTGTAAAATGGGAGTGTTAGTACTTAACCTTTTGCTTTCATTGAGGGGTGAAATGCGCTTTTGTGTGTGTTCTAGTTATGGATGCATCATGAAATTCAGTGATTGAAAACAACAAGTAAATCAGCTTTGCCACAAATTTTCAGTTTGGGCAAGGCTTGGTGGGGATCACATTTCTTTTCCACTTGGGATTAGCTAGTCAGGAGGTGGTGGCAACCGGCTCAAAGATTGGGGCCAAGTGAATGACTGAGGCTGACTGTTGACTGAGACCCCCGCGGGAGCTGCTGGCTGAAACACTCGCCATGGCACTTCGGGTGTGCGGGAGTTGTGTGCACTTGAGCATTTCACCGGCTTCTCCCAACATGGTGGCCCACTTCCAAGGACCAGTGTCTTGAAAGAGCCAAGTGAAGCCATATTGTCTTTTATGAGCTGCCCTCGAAAGTTACACAAGCTTCCCTTTCTGTGCATCTGTTCTTCGCTTGAACCACAACTTCTTGCTCAGATTGGAGGGGAGAGAAAATGGACTCAATCTGTTGGTGAGGATGAACAGTGATCTGAAAGAATGTGTGGGAGTACTACAGTGACTATTTTTGGGAAAATACAATCTGCATAGTTCCCCAAAGACTCTTCCCTTATTGGACCCCAGCTTCTGTTGACATCCAAGTTTGCGGGCTTGAGTGTCTCAGCACTTGGCCATGAGGCCCTGCAAGTGTGGGTAACCTCCTCCCCATCTCCCCCAACCGCACCACCACTGCTGGGGTTTCCAGATACATGCTGCTCTTTTGGTCTCATAGGTGAGAAGCCTAGGGGTGAGTTTTTACACTCCTGCTGTGCCTCATGGGCTGAAGGAACAGAGGCCTTAAGGGGTAAGCTGAGACCAGAGTGAGGGGACTAGGTGAACAGCAGTGTCACTCACTCACCAGAGAGTTCCCAAGTGGCTCCTGTTGGCCAGACATAGGGACAGACATACAATATTGGACAAAACAGGCAAAAATATATATGTAATAAAGTAAAGATGTAAAATAAAAACGGTATGTTCGATGGGGATGAGTTCTGTGGAGAATAACAGAGCAAGTAGGGATGAGGAGAACAACAGGAAGTACCAGGTGTCCTGTGAGCCTCGCGGTGAGACAAAGACCCTGAGGGAGAGTGTGGCTGGTGTGTCTGAGGACGTGGTGGGCAAACCAGAGAGGGCTGAGTAGATGAAGGGGCCGTCATGGCAGTGGGGTGCAGAAGATGATGGCCTGTATAAATAGTGACCTTGACCTCAAGTTTAAGAGAAAGGGGGAACCATTAGAGAATTTCTAGCACAGAAGTGAAATGATCTGACTTCTGGTGTGTATCAGTTATCTGTTGCTGCATAACAAATTGCCCTAAAGCTTTATGGCAAAAAATAACACTGATTCATTATTTCTTATAATTGTGACTGACTTGGTGGCTCCTCTGTTAATTTCTCCTGTGTGCTTGCTCATGTAGCTGCCTTCATCTGGAAGGTGGTCTGGCCTGGATGTCCAGGCTGGCCCCTCTCAGGGCTGGCTGTCATTGGGGCTCCTGGGTTCTCCCCCACAGGGCCTCTCAGCCTCCACTGGCAAGACAGGCTTCTTGCCAGGCATTCTCAGGGCAGTATTCCAAGAAAGCAAAAGTGGAAGCTGCAAAGTCTCTTAAGGCCAAGGCCAAGAGCTGCACAGTGTCACTTCTGCATGATTTAAAATTTTTTTTTTTTTTTTGCTTAAAGCAAGGTGTGAGGCCGGCCCAGTTTCACCATGGAAGCTGAAGCCAAAAGGCACGATCACTTGGGGACCCTTTTGTAACTCTTCAGCATGTGATTTTACAGGGTGTCTCTGGCTGCTATGCAGGTAATAAAAGAAAAAGCAGAAAGACAGAAATAGGGAAATTGATTAGAAGGCTTTCTAATAAAACAGGCAAGAGATGGTTGTGGCTTGGACCAGGGTAGATATGGAGGAAGTGTGGAGGAGTGGTTAGATTCTGGGTGTCTTTTGGAAGTAGAAGCTACAGGCCTGCTTGAGAGGTTGATTGTGGAGAGGGAGGAGTTGAGGGTGACTCCAGGGTTATTTTCCTGAGCACTTGGACACACAGAGTTACCATTTATGCAGAGGGGGAAGACTGAGCAGGGTGGAAGCGATTTTTTTTTGAAGGGCGTGGGATTAGGAATTCAATTTTAGACATGTCAAATTTGAGATGTATTGTAGGACATTTCACTGGAGATGTTAAGAGGCAGCTGGATATATATGAATCTAGAGTCCAGGAAAGAGGTCTAAGTTCTTAAAGCCACGAGACTCAATGAGATCACCAGGGGAGCGAGTATGCGTGGAAAAGGAAAACCGGCTTGAGGGTTAAGCTCTGGGGCTTTCTACACGTCAGGGATGTGGACGCGTGTATTTCACCACGGTGAAATCAAGAGTTGAGACCAACAGCTCAGTCCACCATGCTCTATGAGATGACCTTTATATTTTTATTTGGGAGAAATTGAAAACAAACAGAGCAAAGCAGCAGCAGAAAAGCACAAAGAAGAAAATAGCAATTATCCATATGTTATTCTCCAGAATTAGCTTCTCTTCACATCTTGGCCCATTTACTTCTGCTTCTGTTATTTAATTAGGTGACCGTTGTTCTATATGTGTCTCTGTATATTTACATAGATTTATGTTTTTTAGACATATTCCATTAAGTTGAGGTCATATGGTCATGCAGTTTAAAGGACAGATTTATTAAGGTGTAGTTCACATAACAAACAATTCATCCATTTAAAGTGTATAATTCAGTTAGTATATTCACAGATGATGCAACTTTCACATCAATTTTAGAACATTTTCATTCCCCAAAAAGGTGCTTTATATCAACTATCGGTCACTCCCCACTTCCCCCCAGCCTACCCCTAATCTAGGCCTGGGGAACCACTAATCTGCATTTTGTCAAAATAGATGTATCTATCATATATAAATGATATCATGTACATATAATTAATTTATATGAGATTACCTGAATAAGAGGAAGTGCAAAAAGAATTACTCAGGGCCCTCCCTGGTGGTGCATCGTGCTAAAGCACAGCACTACGAAGCTGGCCAAGCCGCTGCAGCACTGAGTTTGATCCCCGGCCAGGGAGCTGCCCCACATGGCGCAGCAGACCTCTCCTGTCTCACCAGCTGCTCCCCTAAGCAGTGTGTTTCAGTGAATCTGTCTGTTCTGCTCCCCACACTGACTCTAGTGAATCCTTTTACCCATAGCATCCCTGGCCTGTACCCCAATTCTGTATGCATAAATAAATCAATCTTAAAAAAATAAAAGAATTGCTCAAGTATAAATTAATTGAAAAAGTTCGGACTTATTTATGAATAACTATGAAAGAGAACACCAGCCTTCTCAAAACTCTCCCCTTTTCCTCTCCCACACTCCTGATTTTTGTTAATTATATCATATTATTTTTTTTATGTTTTTAAAATTTTTTTTATTTATTTTATTTTTTTAAAGATTTATTTATTTATTCATACAGAACTGGGGTACAGGCCAGAGATGCGGAGGGTGAGAGGCTTCACCAGAGACAGAGCAGGAAGCAGAACAGGCAGATCGACGAAGTACACTGCTGAGGGGAGCAGTGGGCGGGTCAGGAGAGGTCTGCCTCGCCATGTGGTCACCTCCGGGGCAGGCGGGAATAGAACTCATGCGGAAGTGGCTTTAGCTTCTTAGCGCAGTGCTTTAACCCGCTGAGCCACCAGGGAGGGCCTATATCATATTATTTTTAAAATTTTTTCTGGATTCATAACATGGTTCATTTTTCAAGCATAGTCCTTACCCTGTGACCTTTGGCCAAACTGGTTTGAACTGTGCAAGTGCACTTAAATGCAGATTTTCTTATAGAAAGACAACATGCACTCACAGAATCCGTAATATAGCCCAGGGCCACAGTCATGTGCGCTGGGATTCACGTGAGCTGTCAGATTGAGCCTCCTAGCTCCTTGCTCATTGGTTGGAGTTCGTTTCTCAATTCCTTGCTTTGTGGGCTTCTCTTCTATGGCTGGTCACATATACTCTTCCCTATAATTTTCTTCATAATATTTTCTTTTTTCTAGCTATATTGTAAGTACAGAGATATAATACATATGACAAGCAAAATACGTTTTGTGTATGATTATGTTACTGGTTAAGGCTTCCAGTTAACTGCAGGCTATTAATAGTTAAGTTTTTGAAGAGTCAAAAGTTATACTCAGATTTTTGACTGCATGGGGTCATTGTCTCCAACCCCCATGTTGTTCAAGAATCAGTTGTTTGACAGCGGTGCCAGATTTAAATAGATTCCGTGCTCATTATCAGTCTGTTTACATAGATTCTCCACTTATTTTATTTCAGTTCCTAACTGGGTACATTTTTGTGGTTAAACAACATTTATCATTCCCATCCCCCGACACACCTAGGCTAGAGAGATTATACTCCTTTGGTTCATTCATGTTTTGAGACTATCTTTCCACTAGAACAATATCTAACTGGGTATAATGTTCTTGGCTTACACATTCTTTCCTAATTATTTTGCGAACATTTGCCCCATTATCTTTTGGTATCTAATATTGTGATGAAGGATAAAGTTAGCCTGATTTTTAAAATGTTGATTCACTTTTTCCATCTGGAAACCTGAAGATTATTTTTGAAGTCTGATAGCTTACTAAGTGTATTAATTATCTCTTGTTATGTAAAAAAGTCAACTCCAAACCTTAGTACAGCATACATTTATTAGTATATTTTTTTCTGCTGGAAGGGATACATTTCATTTATTGCCATGTAATTTACATATCATTATTAGTTTCATCTGTACAATATCATGATTCAATACTTGTAAATATTGCAAAACAATCACCACAATGTCTAGTTAATATCCATTAGTAAATATTGCAAAACGATCACCACAATGTCTAGTTAATATCCATCACCATATATGCAAGTTCTTTTCCTTTGTGATGAGAACTTTTTTTTTTTTTTTTTAAAAGATTTATTTATTTGTACATACAGAACTGGGGTACAGGC
>NW_004567118.1:31439677-31440795 GCF_000260355.1 Condylura cristata | reverse complement strand
TTATTTTTTAGTATATATTATAGCAGCCTTCATTTTTGTACGATGTCTGGTTTCCCCGTTAGTGTTACTAACTTAGGTACATTTATTATCTCGCAGTTTCTGGGTCAGGAGTTCAGGCACCCTCATAGGGTCCTTTGCTTCATGGCCTCTTGCAGCTGCCACCAAGCTGTTGGCCCCAGCTCTGCAGTTTCATCTGAAGGCTCGGCTGGGGTGAGCTCCCTCGGTGGTATTGACAGCGTTTAGATCTGTGTGCAGTGTTGGATCGAGGCCTCAGCTCCTTGTAGGAGGTTGGTTGTAGTCTGTTCTCAGTTCTTTGCCTTGTGGGCCTCTTTCATAGGCAGCTCATGACATCAGGTGTGCAGGCTGAGAAGGGAATAAAGGAGTCTGTTCAAAGAAAGTCATGTTGCTTTACAATCTAGTCGCATACGTGGTATCCGTCACCTTTGCTGTATTCTGACTGGAAGCAAGTCGTTAGTTCCAGCCCACACTCAAGGGGAGGGGATTACTTAAGAATGAGAACACAAGAGGTGGGCATCTCTGCATCCATGTTAGAAGTGGCTTACTGGGCCCTCCCTGCTGGTGCAACGGGTTAAAGTGCAGCACTATGAAGCTATCTGTAGACGCTGCAGCACAAGTTCGATCCCCGGCCGGGGAGGTGACCCACAGGGCAGGCACAGCAGACCTCTCCTGTCTCACCCACTGCTCCCCTCAGCAGTGTACTTCAGTCAATCCACCTGTTCTGCTCCCTACTGTGTGTCTAGTGAAGCCTCTCACCCCTGTACCTTTGGTCTGTACCCCTCTTCTTATATGCATACATAAATAAATCTTTAAAATATATATATAATAGTTTGAAGCAGTTATAAGGGGTTGCCTTCTGCTCTTTCTCCCATCTCCTGTTTTGGCTTCTTTTGTTTCCTCCCTCCCTTTCTTTCTTGTTTTCCCTTCTTCCCTCCTTCTCCTCCCTTCTTTATCGCATCTTTTCCTTCTCTTCTTCCCTCTCTCCTTCCTTTCTTTTTCTTTTTTTTTTCCATGTTATTTTCCATTTATTGTAACTGGAGTAATCCCAAACTACTAAAAACTTTACAAAGCTAATAACTAGGTTTCTTCTTTTTTTTTTT
>NW_004567118.1:31426546-31438592 GCF_000260355.1 Condylura cristata | reverse complement strand
TTAGCAGTTTGAGGAAACTCCAAACAGTTTTCCATAGTGGTTGTACTAGTTTGCATTCCCACCAGCAATGCAGGCTCTCTCCTTCCTTTCTTTCCTCCTTCCTCCTTCCCTTCCCTCTACTTCCCTTTCTACCCTCCTTCTTTCCCACCCTGCTTTTATTTAAAATTTTTTTCTTTTTTACATTTTAAAAGGACAGATTTATTATAAAAGAAAGGAGAGAAGACGATGCTTGCACGCACAAGTGGACAGGTAGACCTGTTACTGCTGTTTTGCAAAGGGAGAAGAAATACCTTTGCAGCCAGAGGCTGCCTTTTAGCTTTTTGCATGTCATTGTCTTAGCTCCTGTGCCTTTCCCTAGCCTGGAGGTGGGCGGCTCTGCTCAGGTGCTGGATTTGCTGGGGTCCAGGATGGTGACTCTTTGTTCTTGACTCTCTTCCAACCTCCCCTGTGACCATTTTCTTCTCCAAAGGACCGTAGTTTGAGAATTAGGTTTTATGTCGCCGGAGGGAATCGCCAGGCTCAGTGAGGAGGCAGTGAGGAGTCTTTGTTAGAACACCTGGACGCTATTCTCTCTTCGGGGATTTCAGTAAATGCTTTATCACAGGGTTGATGCAACTTAATTACTGGGTGCATCCACCATTTGAGTGGGGGGTGTGCACAGACCTTGAGAGCAGTCAGTAACAGTAGTCAGTGTTCACTTTCTCTGCTTTTACCTGCTTCTCTTCAATGGCTCTCAGTTAAAGGTGGGAATCAAGGACCCTACTCAGTTTATTTCTTCCCAGTACAGGAGATTTAGAGGACAGCTTTGGGAAGGAGGAGCAATGTTCTTCTTTCTACTTTGGAATCACTGTTTTTTGGTTTTTTTTTTTGCCTTGGTTGCCAACACTTAATGTTTATCTCCTTAGGTTTTATTCTTTTCTTTGGTGAAAAACCCTTTCTTTACTAATATATTAATTTTTACTTTTGGGGGGAAGGAGAGTCTATGAGATAAGTTCAGTCCTTCCTTTTTGCACAAGAATTGCCCCAGGTGATCTTTAAGGCTTCCAGGCCAAGCTAGGCCGTAACTCTGAGGTCCCCACTCACCCAAGGAGAGATGTGGTCTCCTCCATGTGGCACCGAGGCCTTTGGCTGCCATCCAGGCCTTTGTATCCAGGAGGAGATGCCGCCCTGTTCAGGCTTTAGGATGCTCGGTACCTGCCAACCTGGTACCCACAGTGGCTGGAGGGATGAACCACGAGATAGAGATGCGTCCACTCTAGTGGTTGGCAGGGTCAGCTAAGAGTCCCAGGATGACTGTGAGATCTGTATTCTTGCCCCCAGGGTGGCCCAGTGACTGGCTGATGTAGGTGTCCCAGTTTAGAGAGGGCGTGGGCTATTATACCACTTTCTACACTGGGCCTTTGCGGGGTTTTGAAACCCTTTTTTCTCTTGTATCTTGAGCTGGAATCACCAGGCCTTGTCAGAAGCTGTCTCAAAGGGACGGCCTTTTCTCTGAGGACCCTGCCTCCCCCTAGGATATAGCAGTAGAGCCCAGCTAGAGAGCCCTCAGCTCTGCTTAGTTCTCCAGGAGGAAACTAGAGTCAGACCCTCTTAATGCCGTTGGTGCTTCACTTCCCACTTGCCTGCTCACCTAGTTGCTGGGCAACTGTGGGCCTCAGGTGGTACCCTTATGCCCTGAAGCCAGTCCCTGCAATTATAGGTTGGCAGGCCTGGGAGTAATGTGTGCCATCCAGCATGGTATCTTGCTGGCAGCCAGGCTGTGCCCAGGGCCTGTGTCCTGGCTGGCTGAGCCACACTGGACAAGGTTGACTCATGAATGGGAGAGAATGATTAGGTCTGAGCTCTGCCCTGGTCTCACATCTGTGCCATGGGTGATGTTTGCCTTCTCCTAGACTCCATTCTTTGCAGTTCAGAAATTAGCTGCTGCCAAGTTCGAGGACCAAGGTGAAGACACTGTCCCTTCTACCCACCAGGGGCTCAACCGTCTCTTGAACAGGTGCTCTGGCTTCCCTCCGGCCCCCTTTCTGTGCCTACCTTGGCATGCAGGGACACACAGGGATGTATGCATGTGTGCACTCCAGCTGCACGCAAGGGCATGAGTATGAAGCTCGCCTGTGTCCGTGGGACACACATGCGATTGTGTGTACACAGCTTGCTGTCTGTATTATGAGACCATACGCATGAGTGTGTATATGCAGGGGTGTTTTTCACCAAGTTCCCCGGCAAGCCTGCACCAGCCTGTGTTTACAGCCACCATCTGTTTGGTTGGTGCTCTTGCCACATGTTTTAATATTTTAAATGTCATCCCTATTACCTCCATATGTGTGTACTTGTGGTGTGAATTTTACGTGTGTGTGTGTGTGTGTGTGTGTGTTCTGGGCTAGAAGGGTCCATGCACCTGTGCACCAGTGTGACCGTGCAGGTAATGGATGGTGAAACATGTACATGTATGATTATGTATCTGCGTGTGCTTATGTGGTTGTGTGTATGTGTATGTGTGATAATGTGAGTGTGTGTGTGTGTCTCTCTCTGTCCAGGGGTGAATAAGGCCGGGATATCCCTCATTACTACTCCAGCTCAAAGGAGAAATCCTCTTGGGTCCTAAATGGGAGAGGCCAAGGCCTTCGGGCTCCATGATTCTCAGGCTCCAGGCAGCGTTCCCAGGCCCCATTGCCCAGGGGGATCAAGTCAGGGTGCAGATGCCTCAGTGTCCACGACTCCAAGTGGACAAGGGCAGAGCCAGACCGCCCTTCTAGAAGTCCCCTCCAGGGCTGGTGTAGGGAGGGATGTTGGGGCCTGGGAAACTGGTGAGGAAGAGGGAGTGGGGAGGCCTGGAACAGGCTAGCAGCAGTGGGCGGAGGAGGGAGAAGATGGGCGATATTTAGGGTGCAGGGTGGACAGGGTACGGTGACTGCAAGGGTGTGAGGTTGAGTGAGGCATGTCAGGGTCCCCTCACCTCCCCTTCCACGTGTCGGGCCTGAGTGAGAGGAGACAAGGGCCACCTCAGAGGAGAAACAGCCGTGGCAGCTTGCTGGCGGCCGGTTTGTGCCTGGGGTCTGTGTGGTGGCTCAGCCACCCTGGGCGAGGACCGTGATATGGAGGCAGGAGGAGAGAGTGAATCTGGGGACACGGTTAGTGAGAAGTGCCGGGACTGCGGGGCTGTAGGAGCAGCTTTGAAGAACAGGCTAAATTCTTCATGGTGGCTTTACCTCAAACCAGGGCCCTTTTGTTTGTTTGGTTTGGATTTTAATTGCTGAATCCGAGTCTGAATTGGTCACGGAAGTCACTGAACTCTAAGACCCAGTTTGCACTCAGCCTGTGGGCAGCACAGGATGCCAAGGGAGGCTCGCATCTTAGAAGCTCAGGTTGTCGACGCCCCAGGCGTCGGCCAGGCAGTGTCCGGGCCACCCCCAAGTTGTATGTTTGGGGAAACCAAGGCCTGGGGGTGGAGGAGGCACCTCCCTGGGCCTCCCCAACCCCCTCAGCAGGGTGGGGCTGCACCGTCCACCCCAGGAGGTTACACCCCTCTGTTGGAGAGCCCCTCCTTGAGCCCACAGTCTCCTGAGGCAGCCGCCTCAGTAATTACAGGATTAGGAGGCAGCCTCTCCCCTTTGCCCCTCAAAGCCTCCGTGTGGAATGAGGATTTGGTGGCGCGGGGCCGGTTTCCAGGTGTGTCTGAGGAAACCTGGCATCCTCGGGCGGCTTGTTCAGCCTGAAAGGCTCCATTGTGGCTGCAGCCTCCCTGTGATCGGCTCTATTTTGGGGTCGGGATCCACCCTGCTCCAGATGGAGGAAGGAAAAGGTGTATTTCAGTATGTCCTGTGGGCGTGGGGGAACACGGAGAGACAAAGGGGAGGCTGCTTCTGCAGAAGGTGTGGAGGGAAGGAGGCAGCTGCAGACTGGAGGCATGGGCAGGGAGTGACCTGGCGGTCCAGGAGGAGGTGGACGTCCAGGGCGGGCGCGTGCGACCTTGCAAGCTGGCTGGAGGGACTTTCGTGTGGCCCTGGGAGCGGTGAGCAGACCCTGCCACTCTGGAATGCGGGTCTGTGGCCTGGCTGGGCCACGCCTGAAACCTGCCTGCCGGCAACATCCTAATTCCCACCACCCACCCGTGTGGTGCCTGGCCCTGGGCCTGCGCCCAGACGAAGACTTGCCCTACCCTTGACGGTTCCCGCATTTGGGTGAAAGAGCCAGGGCTGCTTAGTCTGAGGGAACACGCACATCTGCTCTCCTTCCTTGTCCGTTTAGACCTCTGTCTGTGTGTGTTTCTGCCCTGTCTAATGGCGGGCCCAGCCCAGCCCAGCCTCCTTGGTGTCTGTCTGGCAAGGCCCTGGGCTTTCTCTGCCCATCCTTCAAGACTCTGGTCAGTGCCTGTACTCCATGGCCCTTTCTAGCTGGGACATTTTTCTTATTTGAGCCTTACTCACCACTGTAGACGTCTCTGGAAGCTGCCCCCTCGCCCCACAACCACCCCACAGACCTCCTGTCTCTCACTTTAAATAGCACCTGCTCCAGGGGTGAGGGACTCCAGAGAGTGTCTTGAGTTAAGGCTGCGGGTCTGAGCGTCCTCGCCTGTGAACTAAGGGCAGCAACGTCCGCCTTCTGAGGAGGCCAAGAAGTTAGGTGGGTGACAAGACCTCATGCATCTGGCCCACAGTAGGTGTTCAGACAGTGCTGCCTGGGTGCTCACAGAGCCTGGGCTGCCCTGGGCACAGCCCCGCGACTCCAGGAATGACTAATTCCATTCCAGTGGTAAGCTCCTAGAAGCTCTGAGAAATGAGACTTCTTTCCTCCTGGTTGCTTCATTAAACTCTTCTTGAGTGAGTGGAATGAGGATTGTCTTAATCCTTTGGCACGGGACAGGGGGTTCGGGAAGCTGGGAGAGCCGCTTGCAGTGGTCCTCAGTCACCAGCAGACATCATGGGCAGGGCAGGAGTGGCTGTGTGAGGTGCACCAGTCCCAGGGTGCCCGGGTAGGGAGTGGACACTGCACGGGGGCAGAACCTTGTGTTCCAGGCTGACTTTGCCAGGACTCACCTGTACGCTCAAGTGAGCCCTGGCCCTGACCTAGCACTGGTTCAGTGTCTCACCTTGCTGAGCTCTCTGAGCTGCTTGGGACGGGGATGACCTGGCCGAAGCTGGGCCTGGTGGGTGGACCAGCTCACAGCACCTTATCTGTGCACGCAGGCCTCAGGGGAGCTCACATAAGGCCCTGAGCATCCCCTGGCTTTCTCCACTGACCTCTGTTTCTCCACCTTTCAGAGTGGTCCAGGCACTGGTTGCCTCCTGTTGGGGAACCCAGGGCCTCTCCACTGAGGAGAATGCTGTTCTAGACCAGGGATCGGCCTGCTCTCTGCATGTGGCTGTTAGCCTGCCCAGATGGAGGTGGGGGGTCTACCTGCCCCGTTAAAAAAAAGTTCCAGACCTCCCTCCCGGTCAGGCTTGGTGCCTGCCTTGGTCTTCCTCTCCATGGGAGAGAGGCGCCAGTGCAGGAAGGAGTTGGTGACTGGGGTCCAGGAGTCTCACACCCCCCCAACTTTTCCACAGGTGTTCCTGGCCCTTGGGGAGCTGCTTCTGTCCTGCAACTGGGCAGTGGTTACTGACATCCTGCTGGTAGGTCCGGGTGCTGGAGAGGGGCTGATCCTGAGGCCTCCTGGACCTAAGGGAGGCTGGGGAGGCTGCTGCTGTTGAGAGGGGTTGGGAGGGGCTTTAGAGACCAAGGGAAGGAGACTAAAGTCACTGGGCAGGGGCCTTGGGCTAGGGTCTCCCGGACACTCTCAGATAAATCTGATTTTTTTTTTAGAAATTTATTTAATGTATGCAAGAACTGGGGTATAGGCCAGAGGTAGGGAGGGTGAGAGGATTCCCCAGAGACAGTGTGAGGAGCAGAAAAGGCAGATGTACTGCTGAGGGGAGCAGTGGGAGAGACAGGAGAGGTCTGCTGCGCCATACAGGTCAGCTCCCTGGCCGGGATGGAACTTGTGCTGCAGTGCTGGCTGATAGCTTCATAGTGCTGCGCTTTAACCCGTTGCACCACCAGGGAGGGCCCAATCTTCTGATCTTTACTCCCATTTTGCAGATGAGCAAATGAAGGCTCAAAAAAGGGAGGGGCCTGGACCCAGGTCACACTGTGTGCAAAGACACTGAGCCGGACTGCGGCCAGGGCCTTTTGACTCCAGGGCACCCTCCTTGCATCTTGACCATACTCTTCAGCAAGTAGGCTCTTTGCCGGTACTCTACGAATGCAGCCGGGAATGCCAGACTCTGGGACTCTTGCCTCTGAGCCTAGGTGGGCCCACGCCACCCTAGCTCTTGTGTTTCTGGTTACAAACTGGCAAGGGTTCAGCTTCCCAGGAGGCTTGGTGCTGACCAGGGCACGTGATGCTGCTTGGCTCCTGAGTCTCTGCTCAGCCTCTCTGTCTTCTCCTGGGAGACATTCAGGGAAGGACTTTGAACACTGCTGGGCTGTGCCCTTCTGATTGACACAGGGTCGCAAACCGAGGTGCACCCTAGGGAGCCCTGCTTCTGCTGCCTAGCAGCTGGACAGGGGACTGAGAGCCCTCTGGGGGGTGAGGGGCATGAACTGGACTGGGAAACACACCTGAGTTCATTTCAGACCTGCTTCTGCTACTGTCTAACTGTGTATGACCCAGGCAAGTCCCTTTGTGTTCCCCAATCTCAGTTTCCCTAGGAAGAAAGTGGTGATGAAAATGCCCCATGGATTATTATGAGGGTAAAATGAGATTATCTGTGAGCAGCTTTTACTGAATGCCTGGCAGAGAATGCTGGTGGGGATTCTGAGAGCCATTCAGATGCTTCCAGCTCTCTCATCTCTCATCTCCTAAAGAAATCCTGGCATCTCCCAAATATGACTTTGCAAGGTTGTGGGGAAGTATAGTCGTTTATTTAGCCCATGGGGCTTGCTTGAACACGGCTGTGGATGGGATGCTCACTCCTTACCTCCTCATTGGAGCAGGGCTTTGCTGCTCTTCCCTCCAGACAGGGTCTTGGGCTCCAGCCTGGACTCAGCCACAGACCTGCTGAGCCTTGAGCCTCAGTTTCTTTGTCTATAGAAAGGGTGGCAGGACAGCCTGCAGGAGAGCCCGCAGGAAGGGATCGTTTTGCTGAATGTTTTTGTTAGTGGGCTTGCGCACTCTTAGGCTCAGGGAGCTCTGCCCCTGCCCCCTAAATAGCTTGCTCTCTCTCAGGCGGTTCAGATGGAGCTGAAACCTGCCCCCTGCAGCTTTCTCACCTGCCCCCCACTGCGAGGCTCCCTGTTCCACATGACAGCCCCACAGATATGTGAAGACCGTGTCTGTCCCCCAGTGTCTGTGTTTATAAGAATGATTAACCTGGCCCCTGCCCTGCAGAGCCTTGCTCTTTGTAAGCTGTGTGTGTGCTGGGGGCAGGGGCAGCTGACAGGGTTGGTCAGACATAGTTCCACCCTTCTGGCTCTACTGGGGAGCTGGGGGCAGGGCGGACTGGAAGTGATTTGGCCTACCTGGTGCTCCCTCTGGTCTACCCTGGGCTTTGAGTCTGCAGCCCTCTAAGCTCACAGATGCCCCTTTACCCCGGCCTTCCCATCTTCCTGAAGCCCTGAAGTCAGTGGTGTGGCTGGCTCGGTCCTGGCAGCCCCCATGATGCTTTATCCTGGCATTCAAAGGGGGATGGTTCAAGAAGGGAGCTGTCTTGAGCCAAATTCAGGTGAGAGGCCAGTTACCGGGCACCCAGTCTGTGGAGTGGAGGGGTGGAGGCCAACTTGGATCAGGGTGTGGAAGGAGTGTGAAGCAAAGGAGACCCCAAGTGTAGACAACTCTCAAGAAGCTGCATGGAGGAGCGAGGAGACAGGACCGTAGCAGGGGTGGGCAGATGACCAGACTGGCTTTGTGTTTCAAGAGGTGAGGTGGGAGCAGCTTCCTAAGGGCTGCAGGGGGGAAGGGTGGAGAGAGGGCTGCAGGGTGGATGGGGCTGGGGAGGAAGTGGGGCAGGGAAGGGGAGGAAGTGTGTGGGGATGGGCGTGGCAGGAAAGGCCTGGAGGTCACATCTGTGTCCTGCTCTTGCTCCTGAGGCAGTAGAGCCCAGGGGTGAGGAATCTGGGGCAGTCCACCTGTTTCCACCTCCAGCCCTGCTCTGAGGGACTGTAGTACCTGCCCCTAAGGCCCTGGCTGTGAGGAGCAGGTGAGCTGGTCCCTGTGCATATTCCACCCTGGGCTGGCCACCAAGTCCATTCTGCCTCAGGGCCCTGTTCTCTCTGATCAGTTTAGCCACTAGGAGAAGAAGCCAGATTCTCTCTGGGGAGGACTTAGACCTTTCTGGCCCACTGGGTTTTGAACCTCGTTGAGCTTAAGATTCAGGTTTAGAGGACTTCTGTACAAATTCAGCTTCCAAGTCCCCTGTCCTCAGAGTCTGATTCAGTGGGTCTTTGTTGGGGTTCAGGAATCCCATTTCTAATCAACTTCCCAAGTCATCCTGACCACACTACAGAACGCTAATCTAATCCAGGGCAGCCAGCTCCCTAGGCTCTGAATCCTCTGCAATATTCTGACTGGCACAGGCAGTCCCCCTTCCCAGCACCCTCTGATGATGCACTCCCAACTCACTCCCTGCAGCCTGGGAAGCCCCTTCTGCATGGCCATGCTGCTGGCTAAAAAGATTCGGCTTTGGTTCCACCTAAGACCTACCTTAGCCCCACCTCAAGCAATGTCCTCCAAGCCTGGCTGGGCCGAGGAGGGTCCCGCTCTTTGGAGAGCTGAGATTGTGTCTCCTGAGCCAGAAAGCATCTTGGCAGGCTAAACTGCCTCCTGGCCTACCTTCTTGTGTGTGGGGGCCTCGCTCTAGGTGTCCCAGCCAGCCTATCCAGCCCCAGCAGTGGGGAACTCCTCTTTCCCAGGTCTGTCCTTGGGTTCTGGAATCCAGCCACCAGCCTCGCTCCCACCTGCTCCACATGCAGCTTTCCCCAGCCCCTGGAGGGGGATCACCCTCCTGTCTTCTCTCTGCTCGGGTCTCAATGCCTCTCCACCCACCCCCCAGGTAGCCGGCTGCTGCTTGTCTGTCTCGCCTGGCCTGCCCGAGGTGTCTGGGTGTGAGGGCTGAGTGGGGAGCGCAGGAGGCTGGCTGCCAGGGAGTCTGCACCTGGTGGTTGCCACCCTGACTTTCTGCTGGATCTTGGTTGGTGCTGGTTATGCCTTGGGCTATAAAGGGAACAGCTTTTCTAAGAAAAGAAGAGTTAGAAACAGAGGTGTTTTTGTCTCAGAATAGAGTAAGGTTGGGTTTTTGGAAACCCAGAAGCCTCTCACCTCTAAAATTACCCACTGGACTCTCCAACCCCTTAGAGACAATGGGGACCCAGTACAGTCTGGGGGAACCTACCTCTGCTAATCGTGGCAGCCAGGCTGGTCTGTGCCCAACAGGCGAGGGCCCCCGGGAGGGGAGGAAGGGCCACCTGCCTGGAATTTACTGAATCCAATTAGCCCAGGCCCCTGCATGGATTCTTTTGGACATCGAGGGCCCATCTTCTGGGAGGCCCTGCCCTTCTCCCCAGAACCACCAGTGAGTAATCACATAATTATGGGGTGAGCAGGAAGCACTTGAGGAAGGTGCAGCTCTGTGGTCAGTTCCTCAGTACTGTTGGCAGGTTCTGGTGATGGGTGGAGCCCAGCTCCTTGCCAGCTGGGCAGAGTGGCTCAGTGCCAGTGACCCCAAGACCAGACAGTTACCTGCGGGAGTGACTCCTGCAGCCCAGCCTTGGCCCCCCACAAGCCCCCTCTCACCCATCCCATGCCTCCCAGTCCTGGGGCTCCAGCCTCCACACATTTTTTTTTTGCTCACACTGTCCCCTGCCCAGAAAGCCCTGCCCCATTCTCTCTGCCAGTGACCAGTTACTTCCCTACCCATATGCCAGGCTAGGGATGAGCCTGTCTTCTTTATCCTTCTCTCTCCGCTTTCCAAATGTTCTATCACCAGCATATAAATATTGTTGGAAAGGCTCCTTCTTACTCATAACAGCAGCATGGTTAAAAGGCCAGGCGCTGGCGGGAGAAGGCCTGGAACCAAATCTCAGCCTTGTTATTTCCTGGCCGTGTGGCCATGAGCAAGTTGCTTCCCTCCGTGTAGAGGGTTTGCTATCTCATCTGTCAAATGTGGATAATAACAGTCTCTCCCTCGTGGGCTGTTTGCGTGGATATGTGCAATGTACATGTGTGTACATATGAGATACGTAAAATGCATACAGGGAGCTTTTAATACACATTAGTAATGCTTATTATTATCATTGTTATTACTCTCTGATGAGCTCAGATATTATGGACTCATCTAGGTCTTGGGGAGAAGGCTTTGGGGGGCAAAGCTCCCCCGTGGTTGCTCTTTCAAGACGGTGACCCCGTGACCGTGTGACTTCTGCTTGAACCCTTTCTCTCCCTCCCCGCTCTCCCCTGCTGCAGCCCTGGGGTTCTGGCAGGGTTGCTCCTGAGACCAGACTCCCAGATGGTTCTACCTGACTTATTTAGTTGGCAAACCTTCAGCTAGTCCCCTCTGTGCCTGATGCCTTGCTCTAGCCTGGGTGTGCTGGAGAAAACAGATAGGCGGTTTGCTGCCCAGACAATGTAGGATGTGGGAGCGGGGGAGGAAGAAGCCCCCCCGCCCGCAGTTCTGGGTGATGCGTGTTCAGTCAGGGGTGCACATAGGGCTGGGGAGCGTAGGGTAGGCCCCTGAACCCTGGAGGAGGTTCACCCCAGAGATCAGTGCTGAAGGACAAGCACCATGCTCCAGTCAGACCGGAGCAGCAGCTGCAGCGTTCAGATGCCCAGAAGCTTCCTGCCTCCATGCGTCCCAGGGTGGTATTTCGGTCTGATGTCCATGTGAAGTCAGTGGGTGCCAGGCAGAGCGCTGTAATGAACAGAACCCTCCATGTAGGTAGTATTTGTTCTCTCCCTCGCTTGGGAGAGAGGAGACCAAGGAAGGCGAGGTGCAGCAGCTTGCCCGGAGTCCTGCAGCCAGTGAGCAGAGGTGGGGTGAGAATTCACATTCTTACCCGCCCCACCCTCTTCCTTGGAGTCATGGGGGTCTGCCCAGCAAAGTTTCTGCCTGGTGGCCCTTGACCTTCCTGAGAGAGGGGTGGAGCTCCGCACCATGCTGACACCAGGCGCCTACACATGCAGACACCTAGCTGTGGGCCCACTCTGCACCCCATCAGCCTGCACTGCTGCCTCCTAGGCTCTTGAGTTGGGGTCTCAGCCCCAGCACTGTTGTTACAGTCACACCTGGCCCAGAGACACCTCCTCTAGAGAGGCGATCCTCCTTAAGGACCTTGGGACCCCCATCTTGGGGGCCTGGGTCGCCCTCGTGAGCCTTGATGGGCTTGATGTTCTCTTGGTGGGGCCCCAACCATTGGGGCTGCTGGCTCCCTTCCATGTCATCCCCCAGGCAGGTCCTTGGTGGGGAGCAGGAGGCGGTGTGGGGGCCCCTTCTCTGCCTGCCCTCACCCGGGGATGCCGCCCTGATGCTCCTGTGTTTTGCAGTCCGTGGTTGTGCCCAGGTGCCGGGGAACAGCAGGGGCACTCCAGCTCACGGTGCTCCACATCCTGGGAGACGCAGCCAGCCCCTCTCTCATCGGATATGTAAGGCGCCGCGTGGGCAGGCTCAGGCGTGCCTGGGTGCGTTTGGGGCAGGGAAGGCCTGAGACGGGCCTGCTCTGCTCAAGCTGGCCTGCGCCGGGGCCTGGCACACCCACCTTCCCTCCGTGCAGATGTCCAGTGTCCTGCGGGCCAGGCGCCCCGACTCCTACCTGCAGCGCTTCCTCAGCCTTCAGCAGAGCTTTCTGTGCTGCGCCTTTGTCATCGCCCTGGGTGGCGGCTGTTTCCTGATCACTGCGCTGCATCTGGAGAGAGACCAGGCTCAAGCCCAGGCGCCTGGCACAGGTACCCACCCTCACACCCATGCCATGCTCAGAGTTGAACCCCTGGGGCAAGGAGCCTCAGTCCCCACCCCATCCCCTCACCACTTTATTCATTTATTCAAAAATAGCGATTATACCCCTGCTTTGTGGCAGG
>NW_004567118.1:31416774-31426446 GCF_000260355.1 Condylura cristata | reverse complement strand
GAATGTGGTGGAATAAACACCAAACCCAAGCCTCACTGAGCCAGTCACGGTGGAGACAGATGAGAAACAGAAAAAAACAAAAGATTGAGTGTGTTTGAGGTGATAAGTGGTATAATGAGACTCAAAGCAGGAAAGGGGCTAGAGAAGGTTAGGTGGGGTCTTGTAGGTTTTGAAAGGGTAATCAGGGAGGTTTCTGCATGGGTGACTTCGGAGCATATTTGGAAGAGGTGAGGGAGTGAGTCATGGAGCTGTTTGGGGGATGGTCGCCTGGTAAAGGGAACAGCGAGTGCAAAGGTCCTGAGGTAGGGACATACTTGATGTGTTTAAGTACCAGCAAGGAAGCCAGTGTGTAAGGAGGAGGAGCAAGGGGTAAGCTCAGGGACCCCGGCAATAATGGGCCACAGCATGGGCGCCTGGGGGACCCTTGTTGGAGCTGCTGTAGGGTTTCCAGGGGTTGAGCCCAGAGGCTCCTGCTTCGTGCTGTAAGAGCACCACTTGGATGCTATGTTGAGATAGACAGCAGGGGTTCAGCACCGAAGCAGAGGGGTGATAGGAGTTTCTGTGACCACCTAGGAGAGGAGCAGTAGAGCTAAGACCATGGGGGTGACACTGAAGGTGGGAGAAAGGAATTTACCTTGAAAATGAACCTAGAGGATTTCCTGGCAGACTAGGCCCGGGTCTGGTCCCAGACACCTTTTGGCTCCTTTTTGGCTCGCTGAGCTGTTTTCGTCCCACAGGGGTCTTGGCCAGCGAGGACATGGAGCACCAAGGCTTGCTCGCTGGCACGGGTGCCTTCACAGAGAACTCCTGAGACCCCTGCCCTGCACGAGGAGGTCCACTCGCTGTGCCTGCTCCGCCTCTAGTTGTTGTCCACGCTGTCAGTGCTGCTGCCCGCTTCTGGCAGTGGCTCAGGGGCCCGGCAGAGATGCATCTGCCACTTTCACTCCCAGCTAGAGAGCTGCCAGGGCCTGCTGGCTGAGCTGGGAATTGAGCCGTCAGCCTCCTCACCGGAGGCCCAGGCCTGGGCCTGCGCCTGCACCCCACACGGGGCTGCTCCGGGCTGGGGTCCTCAGCCTGGCGGCTGGTGGGCCCCAATTAAAGCATGGTCAATACAAAGTCATGGATTTCAGGCCTTTAGACAATTACATTATTTATAGCCTCGTGATGCCTCTGCTGGGAGTGGGAGCAGGGGAGGAAAAGGTAGACAGTCCAGGCCAAGGATATAGGCCTCCCCTGAAGTGTGAAAACTGAGATGGCAGCTCAGCATGGGTCACTGGGTGTTCCCCACTCTGGATCTGACACTCTGGCTCAGCTTGCCCACTCTGCAGGTTTATGAATACCCCCTGCATAAATTTATCCTTGAGCAAAAGCTGTGGGCTAAGCCAGTCGCCTTAGAGATAGGTGCTATGCAGGTGCTGGCCCGGAGGTGTGGCCTCATCTGGGGAGCCACCCAAGCCCGTTCAGATGCAGCTGCCCTGAACCACTCTGGGTCCACACTGGCTGACATGAGTGCCAGCTGTGCCCTGCTCTGTACCACTGCCCCCACCTCCATGCCCACACTTTGACCCCAGCACAGTCCATGGGGAGGGCTGGCTCTGTGGGGTTCACACTTGCCACTGGTTGCAGAGCAGCTGGGCGCAGCAGGCCCAGCAGGAGATCAGCAGCTTCCAGGCGGGCAGCAGTGGGGAGGCATGTTCTTTCCGCCTATGAGCAAGAGCTTGTCTCCCCCTCTCCCTGGTGCCTGGCCAGGAGATCACTGTTCACTCGCTGATCACCACCTCTACTGTGCCATGCTGTGCCTGCCTCCTAGCAGCTGTGGGCCGAGCAATGATCCAGACTCACGCACATCACCTGACCTTGCTTGCTCCATCCCTGCCCCTCAGTGTTGGATGGGACCATCTCCAGGAGCTGGCCTTTCCAGCCCAGCCCAGCCCAGGCCTGCCCTTTACTGCCCACCACAGCCCTGCCCTGGAGCTGGCCTCAGAGAGTGGACCAGCCCCTCCATGACTTGCCCTTGGAGTTCATGAAATAAAATGTCTGTGAAGTTACAAGGAAACGGATCTGTGAAGATACCTGATTTTCCCTGAGAAGAGGAAGCCAGTCTGTGGGAGCAGGCATGCCCCAGCCCTCCTCAGCGGTCACTGGCTGGGTGATTTGGGTCACTTCCTGACCTCTCCGAGCTGTAGACCCTCTAACTGTTTGCAAGAGGTGTGTTGAGTGTGGTTTTCCCAGCCCTGCCCTCACGTGATTCTCAGAGACTGTGTCTGGGCCCTTACAAGTGCAGCTCCAGGGACTGGACCTGCCTCCCAGCAGCCCTGTGGAGGACCTGAGTGAGGCTCAGCTCCCAGAAAATGGGTGAGGGCTCTCCCAGTATCAAGACTTCAGCCACCCTCTTCCTCCAGAGTCTGGAGGGTGGGGAGAAAGACCAGGGGCCTCATTCGTGGCAGTTCCACAAACATGTATTAGTATCTGTGGGTGTGTGGCATGCAGGGAATCTGACACCAGCCTTGCTTAGACCTCACAGACCCAGACAGGACAGACATCCGCAGCTAGGCCAAGTGAGGTATACATCTGGGCAGAGGCAAAGATTGCATTCCTCAGAAGCCTTTGGGGAGGTGGCCTAGGAGCTGGTAACGGCAGGTGAGGGTGGGTGGGGGCAGGGAAGGAATTCCCAGTGGAGAGAACAGGACAGGCAAAGATGAGGAGGGGGGAGGGGAGCAAAAGGTATGCCATGAATCAGGAAGGGTGTGGTGTGGCAGGAGAGGAGGGGCTGTGGGTGTTGATGGCGAGGGGCGGTTGGTGGGACCCCGGCAACTTCAATTGCCCGTTGAGGAGCTGGGTTTTAATCTGGTAATCTGGGATCAATTCTTCTGACTCGAGAACATTCTAGAGCTTGGGTTGCTATGCAGAGCAGGGTGGTATTGTTATAGGAGAGCAAATCTGTTACAGGGCAGGTAGAGAGGGACATACCTGAAGCCCCCAAACCTGCCTGCTCTAAGTGGGTTCTGCCATCCGCCGCAACAAGACAAAACATATAAAGCTTTAATGAAAAGGGACTTTAATACAGTGAGTCTGCAATACGGAACACAAAGAATATAACTTCTAAATCAAACACCTGAAGTTACCCATCCCCTCGTGGGCAAAAGTCAACCCAAAGGGATTGGCCCAAAGCAAGGCCTGAAAGCCTGCCACAAGACTAAAGCACCTTCTGGCCGGGACCCATGGAAAAGGGTCAGAAATGGCCAGACAAATCTGGGAGGAAAAGAGCAAAATCAAAATCAATATAAACACTGCCATAGTCACCTCCCTACAGGTATCTCACGCACATCTGCCTTAACCAGACCAGGGTCAGGAAACAAGCACGGTTTCTTCCTCACATGCTTGCTGCTCCATGTGGCTCTCCATCCTGCTTCATTTCCTTCTCTTTTCTCCTTTTTCTCTGCTCAGCTCCACCCTCCTTATGGGTGGGGCAGGGAACCTGGAACTTCCCTTTTTCCTAAGGACCACCCTGTTATAGTATGTCTTAGAGCTTGTCTAGACAAAATGCTTTGAAGCAGGTGCCCTGGAGCTGGTGGGTTCTGGAGGTGAGAGACCATTGTCTGCTGTGCAGCCACCCCAGGTCCCAGCTAGGCTCAGCCACCCTGCCCCCTGGCTCCCCTGGGGCCATTGTCTCAGACCTCACTGGGTTGAGTGCAGAGGTGTAAATCTGTGAGCCCAGCCTCTCAGGCTGGAGCCGAGGAGAAGTCAGGACACCCTGGGCCAGCTGAGAGGGCACTTGTTGGGGAACCCCAGTCCCTGGAGCTCTGGACTTGTTTGTTGGGACTGTTGATGGAGGCAAACACTGCTCAGCAGAAAGAGGCCCTCAAACCTGCCCTGCTCGCTTAATGTGCTAATCGCTCTTCCAGACACATTCCAGCTCCCAAGTGTCATGGCAGGCAGGTGTGCCTGCGCATGCTCACCGCTGTGTGGGTGGGTGAGCATGGGAGGGTGTGTTTATGGGGGTATTGTTAAAAGTGCTTCTGCTCTAACTTCAGGCTCGGAGGGTGGAGCACGGGCATCATAATGATCACCCCCAACCCTGGCTCTTTTTCTCCTGCAACACCAGACATTGTCCTGTTTCAGTCCCTGAAGTGTTCGTCTTTCCTTCATGATTGGGTGGGCCTATAGGGGCTTAGTGCAGCTCTTAAAGACAAAGCAGACAGGAGGCAGCCAGAGGTTTCTGGAGTCATGCTTCTTCCCAGCACAGGGAGGTGTGTACCTGCATGTGCTCAATCCTTAAGAAAAGGATTTGGGGGTGGAAACATATCGGGGATCACAAAAACGTGAAGGGAAGATAAGGAAGGATTCAGAAATCAGGACTCCTGTACCATTTTATTTAGGAGTCTGCTAGAATGCCAAATATTTTCTTCCTATTCTTTTGCCACCCTATTCAAGGCTTATACCCCTGGGTAAGAGAGTCCAGTTGAGGACTATGGTGATGGCACATGGGTGATTTGGTGATGGGAAGCCCATCGAGATTACAACTGAGATGAAAAAAAAAATGCACAAAATGATGTAAAAATAAACTATTATATTATTTTTTTTAAAAAAGAGAGAGTCCATTTGAATACTATGCCCATGACTTGATTTACTTGATTTTACTAGGAAGCCAAAGTGTTGTTAAGGAGGATAGACTCAGAGCATCAAAACAAAACAGAAATGAAAGAAGAAAAAGACAGAAGTAAAAACAAAGACAGTATCTATTACAATGATCTCAGGCAGATCACTGACCAACTTCTCAGAGGCAGCCTCTTGACAGGATGGAGATTCTTCATTTCTGACAGTCTGAGTCCATGATCAAAGGAGATGGAAGCTTCTATAATTTAGAAAGTGTTAAAAATGTTCAAATGACAGAACAGGATCTTCTGTGTTAGTGGGGACCCAGAGCCATCTGTTCTGAGCAGGAGAGAGGCAGAGACGAAGTGTTCTGAGCAAAACTCATGAGCAGGCCCAGGCTGGGGGATGGTGGGATTCCAACAAAACCCCAGTTTGGCAATCGCAAGAGCTCAGAGGAGGTGCCTTCTCTCCATAGTGAGTGGTGACCTGTGTGGAAGTTAATCAAAGGTGGAGGCAAATGGCACGTGGAAGCTAATGAAGGGTGGAGCCAATGAGAGAGAAAAAGCCTTTTCCAGAGGGGCCAAGAGAGGAATCTGACTGGTTTCTGAGTCACTCAGAGCAATTAGACACATAATGCAGATCAACAGACACTTCCTAAGCACCTGCTAAATGTCATTTACTCATTCAATCAACAAACATTGTCTCAGCACCTCCTCTGTACTGGGCTGTGGAGGTGAATCAGACAGGGTCTGGGCCCTTGAGGTTTGTTGTGGGTGGATGTTTGGGGATTGGACTCATGTACAAACATAATCAGCGCAAATTTGGTGTGATGGATGGATACACAAGTCACTCAAGTAGCCCAGAAGAGGGAATGATACTTGTTGAGGTAGGTCAGGGGAGTTTCCTGAAGGAAGTCATATCTGTTTTGGGTTTTTCAATGACTAGTTGGAGGAGTGAGCTGAGTACATAGTATAGGCAGAACATGACTACAAGGATAGGGGATGGGGACATGGCCCAAATGATGCTCTCCATGGTCCTGAACCACAATTGCATTAGTAGGACAAGGGTTATATTGTTTAGGGGACAGTAGGGGCTATGACAAGTCCCTTCACTTCCTGTCACTCCTCCTTGTTCCAGGAAGCATAATAACTGTGAGTGAATTCAGGGACCTCCATTTTCAGTGTAGAGGAGAGTAATTTTGAGAGGTGGATAGTAGGTGCTGTGGCTGGATATTGGCATGTGTCATGAAAGATTATGAAGGGTCTTGGATTATGAAGGTATTAAGGAATTCAAGTATTTTTTAATTTTAATATAATAGTTTATTTTTACATCATATTGTTCCTTTTTCCATCTCAGTTGTAAGAATTTAAGTATTTTTAATCCCATAGGTGGTGGGGAGCAGGGAAAATTTTGTTGTTAAGGAAATAACCGGTCTACAATATAGAGAAAGGATGTTGGGATGGGTGATGTTGTATTTTAAAAAGGTTCAAGTGAGACATAGAGAGGGTTGAGCTAAGTTGGTGACCATTGGGGGAATTGGGAAATATTAAAGATTAAAAATGGGCAGGCCCTAGACATGGGAGCTGAGGGAGGAGTCCCAAACATCTCCCAGGTTTCTTTCCCAGTGACAACGTGACATAATGGATTATTTGTCAAGAGAGAAGCGATACTGGGATGAGAGCAGGTTTAGGGGAAAGATGGAGTTCAGTGTTGGATGTACTGAGTTTAGATGCTGTTTGATGGGATATCTAAGTGGGAAAGTGCAGGAGATGGAATATGGACCTAGTTCTTGGAATGATGCATGTCTGGAGATGGAGGTTGGGGTCATGGACACACAATTTTGAAAGCTCAAGCATGGGTGAGAAACTGCTGAGGGTGGGTGTGATGAATAATTAGGGAAGATACTGAGGTCTGTAACTTGGAGACAGCCCAGGGTGGGGGTTAGGCCGATGGGGCATGTACTGAGTTCCTATTATCAGCCTAGGGAAAGACAGTGTTTCTCAGAGTGTGTTCTGTAGAGCTCTAGTTATCTTTCAAGATGTTCTGTGGTTGAGTACACATGGGAACGTGGCAGCCTACACCTCCCCCAGGAGACTTACAGTGTATGTTCTCAGTTTAAAGACTCTGAAAATTCCCTCAGTAAGGAAACATACTTCATTGTGTTTACCCCTACCACTCCCTGGGTATATTTGCCCTGGGAACACTGGTCACTAGTATCCAGTGCCCCATTTATTTTGAAATGATGGTCTAGATCTACCGAATGAGTATCAGATGGCTCTTTAGTCATCACTGAGTTAGCACCCCATTATGTCAATGATGAAACTGGAGAAGCTAAGAGCAGCATTGTGGAACAGTAGAGGAAGCACTGGATTAATGTGTAGACACACCTGAGTTTAGTGCAAACCCCATCATTTAGTAGGTATATGACCTTGGGAAGATTACTTCTCTCCCTGGGTCTCAGTTTCTTCATCAGTGGGATGGAGATAAGAACCAGATGAGTCTTGTGGCTGATTGTCTCATGATACTCCCAGAGGCTCAGGAGGCCATTGTGATTTTCCCTGGGGCCACATAACCAGAGAGGGCTTATTATCCTTTCCATCATCCTGCCCTTCATGGCCCATAATATCTCTCAAAAACTTGCTCCAGAGAATGCCTTTGAGTTAAATCCCAACAAAACCCACACAGTGGAAATGGTGGCAGCTTGCATGATGGCAGCTCAGATGCTCCTCAAATTTTAAAGGCACAAAACTCTGTCCTCTTTCTTTGCTCCCGAGCCTATTCAGAGATGGAAAGGAAATGCCATGGAAAAAAAAAAAGTTCTCTTTTCTGGTCAAGGGCTAAAACTACCTCACTGAGCATGGGTGTGATGGAAAGAATGAGGTATTTGGGGGAGAAGGAAGGAATCTTGGTGTTGGGCTTTGAGCCATGGTTGTCCATTCTCCACAGCTGGACCCTGCCCCACAGCTGCACGCTGTCCCACAGCTGCACACTGCCCACTAGCTGGCACATCACATAGTCATGAAGGTTAGCCCCCACGGAGCTCCTGGGTCTGTCCTGTTAGTCACCTGTCATCTCAGCACCCTGCAGAACTTTTCTATCTGGCTTTGCAGGCCTGAGCTCAGCAAGCTGGAAAGAGGCAGCAACGCAACTTTCAGAATGAAATCTGTTTTCCCAACCCTCCCATCACAGTCATTCATACCCAACACGCTGAAGCATATTTTTAGTCACTTCGCAGAATTTAAAATACACCTCGAAGGTGCCAAGAAACACCAGCTTGGGGATTAACTCTGCTCACAGGAGACAGTGGGGTGGGTGGCTGGGGGTGTGCCTTGTGCTGCATCACCGATTGGCTATACCATGACTCATAGATACCTTCACCAGGTGCATCTGCCTATGGACCCCTATGAACAGCACATAGGGGGCACTGAGCCCTCAGCCCAGGGAGATGGCACCAGAGCCCTGGGTCAGCACAAACCCTGCTGCTGACTTGCTGCATGATCACAGTGGGGACCTTTCTGGGTCCTGCCTGCGAAACACAGGGGATCATTCTGGTTTCCTAGGCCCTTTCTAGATCTAACATTCTGACTTTAGCACTTTGTTCGAGAATTTGATTTCAACCAAAGCCCCAAACTTATGAATGGGAAGGGTGGTGTGTGGGTGGTTTATAGGACCACAGCACTTCTTTACACTTAATCGTGTGAGTGGTGACTGTGCTGCTGAACAGACCCTAGCTCACCACCTTCCATAGAAGACAGGACTCCCAGACCCCCAGCACTGGTACACTGCCCAGACCTCCAGACTGTCTGAATCTTGTTCTCCTGTTTACCTGTAGAGAAACTGTCCATGGCCATGCCCCACACAGGCAGGGCTGTGCTGGGACCCAGCTCTGTCTTCCACTTAGAGCGTTGCCACGTCCCTAACACACAGTCGAAAATCACCCCCTACAAGTAGGGGGTACCCTACTTGTAGGACAGGAGGTCCTTTCCTGGTGCCCCTTTTCTGGAGGGCCCCCATCAGAGGCCTGGCTCTCACTGCCAGGGGCTGCCTCTCTTTGGCATTGGGGGACGTCTCTGTGGGTGCGCAGGAGAGATGGGAGGTTGGACCTGGGCTTCCCTGGGAGATGGGAGGTTGGACCTGGGCTTCCCTGGGAGATGGGAGGTTGGACCTGGGCTTCCCTGGGAGATGCGAAGGTGACCTGGGCCACCTCCCCACAGGTCGGCTTCTCCATTCTTACTCAGTCCTCCCTGAACTGATTAAATTAGGTGGATGCTGAGCTGCCCGAGCTGCCATGGGTTCTCCCTCTAGTGACCTGACTTACAGCGTTTGCCATCCTCTGTCCAGGGTGTCCAAATGCATGCCGCGAGTTCGAAGCCCCCAGCCCTCTTGCTCTGTGTCTGCTAAGAACCCGTTCACGGAGGTAGGATGCACGGAGGGAGGGCATTGAGTAAGTGCTGCGGAGTACAGCTTCCGGCACCCCTCTCCTCGTTCCGAAACTCCCCACAACCCCCTCCCTCCCCCCAGGTCCTATCTGGCCTCCGCCGGCCGTGCGGCTCCGGCGTGACTGCGCCCCCGTCGGGCAGGAGGGGCTCTGCGGCCCGCCCCTCGCCCCCCTCCCGGGCTGCACGTGCAGGGCGGGGCTGTGTCCCGATGGTGGAGCTGATTGGGCGCTGGCGTGGTAGGCGGGCCGGGACGCAGCTGTCAGAGACTTCGGGGCCGCGACAGCGGCGCGTCGGCTGAACAGCGGCAGCGCTGCAGCCGGCTCTGAAGTGCAGCAGCCAACCGGGCCGGGCCGGGATGGTGCAGCGGGGGCTTCGCGGCGCATACACGCACTGAGTGGGCCCAAGCTGGGCCCCGCGCCCCCCGCGCCCCCCGCCGCCCCGATCCCGGCCGGCATGATGTGCCTGGAATGCGCCTCGGCGGCGGCGGGCGGCGCGGAGGAGGAGGAGGCGGAGGAACCTTGGTGTTGGGCTTTGAGCCATGGTTGTCCATTCTCCACAGCTGGACCCTGCCCCACAGCTGCACCGCTGTCCCACAGCTGCACACTGCCCACTAGCTGGCACATCACATAGTCATGAA
>NW_004567118.1:31402677-31416674 GCF_000260355.1 Condylura cristata | reverse complement strand
GCGGTGGTGGTTGCTGCGGGGCGCGGGGAACGGGCGCCGCTGGAGTCGCGACCGCTGACGACGAGGTGCAGACGCTGTCGGGCAGCGTGAGGCGGGCCCCGTCCGGACCCCCCAGCACCTCCGGCACCCCCAACTGCGCAGCTGCTGCTAAGGCCCCCGGCACGCAGCAGCCCAAACCCGCCAGCTTGGGCCGCGGGCGGGGGGCAGCCGCCGCCATCCTCAGCTTGGGCAACGTGCTCAACTACCTGGACAGGTACACCGTAGCAGGTGAGCGAGTGCCCCACCCAGCCGGAGAACCAGGTACCCCAGGGAGTCTTTGGTCCCAGACCCCTTGTACCCACGCCTTAAGAGGCGTCCCTAAGGGTCTTCTGCTCAGGCACAACTGGGCAAATGATGTGAGATCCATGGGTCCAATCCGGGGACACCCCCACCCCACTTCCCGCATCAGGGGTTCGGATATCCCCACCCCTGGAGTAGCCCGCGCGCCCTCGCCAATCCCTGACGTCCCACCCGTTGTCCTCTTCTCGGGGAGTCTCCTCTGCGTCTCCGCGTTCTCGCCTCCGCGCCCCTTCCTGCCCTAACCTCAGGTTCCCGGGCCCCTCCCCACTTCCCCCAGGCGACGCAGTCCGTCCGTGGCCGGCCAGCTCCTTCCTTCCTCTACTGCCTCCACTCCCCTGCGAGCGTGCGGCGAGTGCGCGCGCCCCTTGCGGGTGTTCACCAGGGGAGACCAAACGTGTGCGCGCGGACCGCGCGGATGTGTGTGTGAGCGTGTGAGCGCGTGGCTGACAAAGGCTCTGGGCTGCGGGGAGCGGAGGGAGGGGCGGGGCCGGTCCTCGGCGCCTGGGGACCCAAGATGCGGTTTGCAGCTGGCCCTGACTAGAGGCCTGAGAAAGCCTCTCCCTGCTGTAAGGATTGGGGCCTGGGGCAGGACACAGACCACCGAGGCTCCAGAGGGGCTGCTCATCCTCTGTGAGCATCTCTGGGAACCTGCCTTGGGAGTGGGCTTTGGTTTCCCAGCAGCTGGGTTCCACTAGATTTGCACCTCATGTGCCTGGTGTGTGACCTTGGGCTTCCCAACTCAGCTCCTTTTAGCTCTGTTCTCCATTTGTGAGGTGGTTGATTCCTGGAACCTTTGGGGATAGATGGAATTCTGTTTTCCTGAGTGGTAACTGCCCTCCCCCAGTTCTCCAGTGGGAGTGGGGGCGTGGGGTGTCTCTGAGTAGGGACTTTCTTTCCCCTTCAGTGAACTGTTCTCTGTGCGGCCTTGTAAAAGGGCCTCTGGCCAGGTGGGCATAGCTGGGGGCTCCCTGTGGAAGGACAGCACTGCCTGTGGGCCTGGCAGGCTGGCCCAGAACCTGCCTAACCACAGCTTCGGAAATCTGGAGCTATAGGGAGAAAAACGACAGGGAAAAGAATTTTGGACAGCCTCTAAAGAGTACTTTGTGCTGACAGGAGAGTAGAGCCATGGGTCCCCTTCTCCAGGCCTCTGTCTGGGATTTTTTGTCAAGGTAGAAGAGAAGAACTCCGATGGAGGGCAGAGGCTTCCCCCTCCCCCGCAAGCGCTTTCAAAGCCTCTTGGCTCTCTCTTCCTCCACTGCAGGGAGTTGGAAGTGGGTACTAGCGGCACCAGTTTCTGGGTCGGACTGTCCCTAAGAGACTCTTGGTTTGGACCCAGCAATGCAGAAGTGCACCAGCCCCTGTCCTGCATAAGGTGCTGCCTGCCGCCCAGCTTAGTGCCAGCAGTCAGACAACATCCGGGACCTGTCGTCTGTGCAAAATAGACTTCTTTGTACAGATGAGGAAGCTGAGGCCCCCACACCACCCTTGTCCAAGATGGCTGAGCGCGCACGACAAAGCTGGCCTTAGTCCGGCCAGTGAGCTCCACCTGGGAGAGGTTTCCCTCTCCCAGCTGGACAACGAGTGGGCCTCCTTCTGGCATTGTAAAGCTTTCCAACTTGTTTTTTCCGGCCCTAGACCATCCCCTCTGACATTCTTTGGGAAACTGACTCTGCCAGAGTCTGAGAATGGTATTAGGAAGGTCTGGTGCTTATTTGCCACTACCCCTACTTGTCCGAGAGTCAGAATGGGGGAACAAGATAGGAAATTTCTGGTGAATTAGTAGGGGGACACGGAAAGCAGTGGCTATGAGGGTGTGGTGGCAGGGAGGAAGGCCAGGAAAGCCCTGTGCAAACACCGATGGGCCCTGCATCCCTCCCTGTCAGTGCCAAGGGTGGGAGTCTTGCTCCGCCCTGCCCCCAGCACACAACATACACAGATTTCCTCTCCGGATAAGCCTGACTCCCTCTCTCTTTATGGTAGACTTCCCTCACTCCCTACCCTGCCCCAGGAGAATTTATATCTTATGTCAACTGTCTGTATGGCAACTATGGTGTGTCATGTGGGAGGGGCAGCAGAATGGCCATCCCCGGCCTGAGTCCACCTGTTGCTAGCTGGCCCAGCTGGGACACAGGAGAGGATGCAGATGTCCCCACCTCTCAACCACCTTTGATGTTGGTACTCAGCTGATCCCTGAAACACTCACACCGGCTCCTGCATCAGAGAATGGGGATCGCTTCCTTTATGTGGGGTCTTGTGCAGGTCTGTGCTCATGGTACAGACCTTCAATGTCCAAAAGAAATATAATGCAAGCCACAGCTTTTACTGAAAATGTCCTTGCCCCCACCTTAAAAAAGTAGATTAATAATGTATTTAATTCAATAGCTCCGACATATTTCAACATGTGATCACTATGAAAGCTGTTTTTGAGCCCTGTGTGTGTTTTCCATTTACAGCACATGTCGGTGTGAGCTAGTGGCCTTTTGGGGGTGTGATGGCCACAGCGGCCAGCAGACAGTGAAGTTCTGGACTCTTTGATGCCAGAGCTCCAGTCCAGACTCTTCACCTCCCCCGCTGCGTGACCTTGGGGATCTTGCCTGGTCCTTCTGTGGGCTCATTTCCTCTCCCCACCTCCTGGGTTGTGTGGAGTAGATGAGAATGTCTCTTAGGCACCTGGGACAAGGCCAGACTCCGAGGAGAGCTTCGCAAATGTCAGCTCCCTTCCTGGCCACATCTCCGCTCAAGCTGTGCCCTGCCCCCATGCCCTTCCCGCTCTCTGTTTTTGACAGCTCCTTTCAGGATACCTATGTGAACCCCTCCTTTCTCCACCAGGGCTCCATCCTGGGAACTCCAGTAGGTTCCCCTCTGCCCTAGCATTCCCAGCACCACCCGTGATCCAGCTAATTATGGCTCTCCTCCTCCCCATGAGAACCCCCCGAGGCAGCAGGCTGCCACAGCAGATGAGGAAAGCCAGGCTCCTCTCCTGCTTTTCTACCTGGGCGTTGCTTCAGTTGGATGAAATTAAGGTAGCCCAGAACCCACCTCTGAACGCTTCCCTCCAGCGGAGGACACTGATTCCCCAGATCGGCATTTCTCCAAGGTCACACAGCAGGGTGGAGCAGGACCGGAACCCCTGGGACAGGGTTCTCTTGGGGAAGGCTGGGCAGGTGACTCTCAACTCAGTTTAGCAGAGAGGCAGTTTGAACTTCCCTAGGGCACGTGGCTTTTGCTCCCACGACCCCTGCCAGCCTGGCAGCCAAAGGCCCTCAGGTCCTGGGTCCTGGATCTCTACTTGCCCGCTCTGCCCCTGGCACAAGAGCTGCTTCTGCCCCTGGGCTCCTGTTCTTTGTCTGTAAAATGGAAACAGAGCTGAGTGTGTAGGTGGCAGTTTTCTGCTCCTGGAACCAGGCCCAGCAGGAGGGAGCTGGTGGGGCCCTGTTCATGGTTGGTGAGTGACTATTCGAGGATTGAGATCCTTCTCTAACTTCACCAGCACCCACTCCCTTCCTGGGACTTCTTTTCTTTGGGTCCAGAGTGTGGCTGATTGGGAACTTGACATGGGGTGGGGCTGGGGCAGGTGAGGAGAGCTGAGCCCTGCCCTGAGGGAGTCCTTTCTGCCAAAGAAGCTGAGACCGGTATCCATGGCAACCGCTCACTAACACAAACCCAGAAGAAGAAACAGTGCTGGGACACAGCCAGGGAAACACAGGGCTGGTAAGGGCTGGGGGCTTCCCCAAGTCCCTGAGCCATGTGCAGGAGGGCGCTGCCAGGCCAGGACTCTGGCCTCTATTTCTTTCGCCTGCCCAATTTGGCCTGTCCAGAGTTAACAGATGAGGAAATAGAGGTCACCCAGTAGATAGAAGCCAAGTAAATCCCCAAGGTCTGTGGCTATCTTTTTGGACAAGGATAATCAACATCCTCAACACGCTCCTGCCCTGCCCCCTCGGTGGCCCTGTCCCCTGGGGTGGCACTGCCCTGGCCATAGCCACGTCAGCACTACCTAAAGTGTGCAGGGCGGGGTGTCCCAGGGCTGCATTCCAGAACGCCTGCCTGGCAGGTCAGCACCCAGGTAAACTGCCGGGCAGCCTGGAATGCCAGTGCCTTAGTGACTAACCCCAGCTGTCCACTTCCTTGCTCCTTCTTCCTTCTAGGCCCCTTTCCAGCTGGTTCTGCCAGTACTTCTGCTGTGCTGTTGACCTGTCAGAGGAAGTGACTTGCAACTCGCTACCTTGATCCTGGGCCCAGCCGGAGCCTCGGTCTCCTGTTTTGCCAATGGATCAGGCAGCTGCAGGGCCGCCTGGGCTGAGTGTGAGACCAGCGGGGTCACGGCAGCTCAGAGAGAGGGGCTCTGCGCCCCGCCCCCAGACAGGAGGTGACTTTCATTTCTGCCTGAGTACCGGGGCCTGAAACCCTGAGGGAGGAAGGGGGCTGAAAGCTAGGAAGCTACTAGAACATGGCCTTGATCCCAGGCTCCTGGAGCTGTGGTCCCTAGTATCTTCTGGGCTGAGCTTCCTGCTCCTGGCTCTGCCAGACTTCTGTGTGACCTGAGGCCGCTTCTGACCCTCTCTGAGCTCTGAGTCCACAATAGATGATTTTGTCTCTTTCTGTGGTCAGGATCTTACTCCTAAGAGTGGTGTGGGGCACTTGGCCCCTGGGACTTCTGCTGACCCCCACTTCTGCCTTTTTCAGTGTTTGTCCTCCTGGATAAGCAGGTCTGCTCCCCAGGAGCAGCAGCAGCTTACCCCAGTTTCTCCTGGAGGCCCAGTCGTGACTTAGTCTTCTTCCCCAACTCTGGGCTGAGTCAGGCGCCTGACTGCAGGCTTGCAGCTGTGTCTGTTGGCCTTCATCACCTCCCACCTGTGTAGGGTGGTGTCTCCCTCCCACCTCGAGGGGCTGAGCCTGGTTGTCTCCGGTCCCTAGTGGGGGACTGGCACAGGCTTAGCTCCGGTTGGCTGGCCAAGGGGCAGAGTTGGGCTTCCCCAGCCCTAGCCTACCCCAGACTGAAGGGGTTGGTGGGCATGTTGGGATGACCCTGGGGAAGGACTCCTGTTTCCGAGGCCAGGGCTGCTCTCGCCCTGGCCGGTGCTGCCCTGCTGTTCTGAAGAGGACTCCCTATGGGCTTCAGGCCTTGTGTCTCAGGGAAGGAGGTGAGGGCAGTGGACATTGTGGTCCCTGGCTACCTCGCCCGCAGCCCTGAGAATAGGGCTTCCTCACCCCACACGGGGCAGTGGCTGCTGTTCAGGGGTCTCTGCGTGGCTCTACCTTGCTGCTTCTGCAAGCAGAGGGCACGTGAGGCAGAGGACTGGTCCCAGGTTACACAGCGAAGTGGTGTGAACAGAATGCTGGTCTGCTCCGCGCCTGGCCCTCCCTGGCTAGCTGGGAGGTTGACAAAAGAAGCCCTAAGGGAGATATGGCCAAGGCAGAAGAGTTTATATTAGAGCAAGAAAGAAGCAGGAACAGTGCACTAGGCAGAGCTTGGAGGCAGGTGATGGGTGGGGGCCACCCTTCTACCTCACCCCCAGTGATGCCAACATGGGTACACTGCAGCATGGGTACACACCAGCCTCCCACCCTACTTGGTAGCTCCTTGAGGTCTCCATGGTTCCTTCACTTGTGTCAAGCATGGATTTGCCAAAGAAGTGGTCTGGAAGCCAAGAACACGAGTAGGCCCTGTCATCTATAAGAACGACACCACCTAAAGACACCCCTGGGAGGGGAGGCGTGACTCGGTCACGTACTCTTTCTAGCACCGTGTTGGGGTGGCTGGTGTGGATAGTTAGAGGAAGCAGTGCACCTCTTTTGAGGGGGGTTTTGGGTTGAGGTGGAGAACACAGGCTGGGTCTGCAGGCTTGTGGGCAGTTCAGCCCAGTTCCTGCTGCCGCTGCAGTCTCTGTCTCACTGGCCGTCTAAACCTCGAGTTTCCATCGGAGAAGCGGGAGCAGGAGTCTCTTTGCCACTGAAGCAGCACGTGTGGAGAAGACTGAGCATTCATGGGCTTGAGCTGGGCCACCCCCAGCAGGACAAGGTCTCTAACACTCCCCACCCTCTCTCTTCTGCACACCCTGCCTGGTCCAGGGCTGCAGTCACACAAGCCAGGCTCTCTGAGGGTCACGATAAGGGTGTGGTCACCTTGTCCTTCTTCCTCCCACCACCATAGTCTCGGGAGCTCCTGAGGCAGGATAGGGCCGGGAAGGCTGAAGTGGGAAGGGGGTGGCGGGGGCGGGGAAGGGGGGCCGCTATGCAAAGCCCCCAAATTGCTAAGGCCAAGTCTGGTTCCAGGAAAGCAGGCCCCAAATGATAGACTAGAACCACAGGACAGAGGCTGGGCTGCCTGTCCCCGCCCACTCTGGGCAAAGAGACTTGGAGGGGAGGAGGGAGGGCTCTCTGGGCTCTGGGGGTGGTTCCTTTGTAGGGCTGGCGGCGTCCACAGTGGGTCTTCGGTAGCAAGGGGTGTGCAGGTCTCCAGCCACAGTGTTTTCTAGGGAGACAGGTTCAGAGTTGAGGTTGTCTAGGAGGGGGCTTCCTGAGGGGCTGAGGCTTTGGCACTGGGGGGCCTCATCCTCACGGTCCCCGCAGAGATGACCCCTAAGCTGTGCCAACGTGAATGACCCAGATCTGTAGGGTAACATGGAGGCAGGAGGGTTGACATAAGTAGAGCAAATGCAACTGAGATTGAGGAATGGACCCAGCAGGGATATGTGAGGATTCTGGGCCACTCCTCAGATGCAGTTTAGAGTAGGGGCCAGATATACCTGGAGGGTACCCAGTGTCCCTTGGGGGTGGGGTGGAGTGGGGTAGGGTCTTGCCCATGGGAGCTCACGGGCGTAGAAGTGTATGTTCATGACTCAGGGGCTACTTGGCCTGGCTCCCTTAGGCTGATGGGGGCTGCTGGCAGGGTAACCCGTGGTTTTCCAGCCTTAGCCATGCAGAGCCAGGCCAGCAGAGCCAGGCCCTTGGGCCTCTGTAATTACTGGGGTGGGAGCTGTGGCCAAACGTTGGTGCCGGGATGAGACTTTCAGAACGAGTCAGCTCCGAGAGGCTCCACGGGGCTCTGGTGTCCCTCTGATGGCAGGCTCGTCTCGTCTTGCCTTACCGACGGGCCTTACCTGCCTTTCCCGCGTCTGTCCTCATGTGGAAAAAAGAACACCGAGGTGGGAGCCCCCCCTTTGTTCTCTGGCCATGACCTGGGCTGTGTCCTGTCCCACAAGTTAATCATCAGTGAGAACATTTATAAAATTATTGACTCCCTACTGTGTGCCAGACACTGTGCCAAGCACTTAACGTGGTTTAATCTGTCTAAACCTCACAACCATTGGACAGAGCAGACCTTAACGTGAAGACACGTTACAGAGAAGGAAGCTGGCACAGAGAGGTTAGCTAACTTGTCTAAGGTCACAGAGCCAGGAAGGTGAGAAAGCCAGGATTTGAACCCAGATGCCTGGCTCTGGAGCCCGTCCTTTGGGGAATCAGCCGACTGCCTGCTGCTCCGAGGGGCACGCTTAACATGGGGAGGTGATTATACTTGGGCTTGAGTACCAGGTGGCCTCTCCTGGCTGACTGGGCCTGGAGAGACCTCAGGATCCTACTGTTCCAACCTTGCATCTGAGGCTGACCTGAGCCGGGGGCGCCCAAGGTCAGTGTGGGTTTCTTTTTACACCTTGTGATATCAGCAGGGTGGTTTGACAGGAGGAGGGCGAGGAAGCCAGGGGTCCTGCGATCTAGACCCTGCTCCCCCAGGGGCCAGCAGTGATGCCAAATGCCTGGCTGGGGAGGCTGGGGCCAGATTCCCTCTGGCTCTGGGGGTTCCCTCAAGGTGACAGGCACCTCACTAACTGCTGCAGAGGAGAGTGTTGGTGGTGGCAGTCTGTGACCTTGGATCTGGGCCTTAGGTGGCGTGGATCTTAACAGGTGGAGATGGACACCCCAGGAAGACGGCACAGCTGTCATCAGCTGGAGGTCTGCAGACTGTGGTGCTGGAGACTCAGGGCCTCGGACCTGCAGTGCCAGGTTACCAGTCTCCCAGCTAGCGTGGTAATAGATGGCCAGGTCTCACGTCTACAGAGGGTGTTAGGGGACTGGACTCCATTTGGGTGGCAGTGGCAGCTGTTGTGTTATGGGTCTCAGCTCCTCCAGGTACACGCTCAAACAGCGTGCGTCCCATAGTGAGCACGCAACAGGGGTTAGTAACTTGCTATTCTTGCTGTTCTTGGTGGTATAACTGAGCCAGGGCCAGTTTGAAATATTTGTGCGTGAATCTGAGGTCCAGGAAGAATGTTCAGGCGCTGGGCTATGGTGTTAGCTCTGTGAGTCCAGACAGAGCTGGTCTCTGGAGCCCCAGCTCAGGATTTAGCGTGAAAGCAGTACATGCCTGTGAGGTCAGGCAGTGGGGGCTGCTGGACGGGCTGGGAGGACAGGGACAGGAGGCCAGGTCAGATGTGAGGGCTGACTCCCAGGTCTCTGGCCTGGCTACAGCCGTGGTCCTGTTCAGGGGGTGGGGACCAGGAGGCGGGGCTGAGGAACTGGATTTGGGTGACAGAAACACTGAGGGATGGAAGTGTCTGTGGGGTTGAGTCACCAGTAGGTGATCGGTTTCAGGGGAGTGATGGAGGTGAGGACATTGGGTTGAGAGGGGAGAGAACTCTATTAAATACTTGAGCTGTGAAATGAGGTGAGAGATGGAGCGACTGGTTAGAGGTCAGAGGTTGGGTTGTTTTTGCCATCCGGATGAGAGATGTTTGTGAGCAGATGTGCAGATGATAGAAGCAAGGGAGATGTGCACCCACAGACTTGAGCCAGGGGCTAACCTGAGCAAGATCTTGGGGGGCAGGAGGGATGGATGATCTAGGTAGAGCAGGTGACAGCTGACCTTGGACCAGAGGCAAAACCCTTAGGGGCTTGGGAGCGGTATTAATGGGATCCATAAATTAGAAAATTCAGGGGCCTTGCTATTCTAGAATATTCTTTTGGCCCAGGCATGAGAACCCTGTGACCAGAGAGGGTGATTCTTGCTGTGGATTTGAAGCAACTGCCTGGAGAGAGCCAAATTGGAAGTTGTAGCTACAGGGGGCCTGGCGTTTTCAAGCTGCTGGGACTGGTGGAATGGGCTTGGCCGGAGCTGTTGGAGGCCGCTCCTGGGCGTGAGGCCCGTCCTGTGACCCACCAAACCTCAGCCTCCAAGAGAGGAGGCTAAAAATAAGGCTGTGGTAAAGAAGGAAGGGGTGTGTGGGCCCAAACCAGGCTGGAGCTCAGAGGAAAATGTGAGACGGCTGGCCGGGCTGCTGTGACACACACTTCCCACGCCAGCGGCCAGTGTGCTCCCCCCGGCCTGTGGTCACGGCCCTTCCAGGCCTAGGAGAAGGAAAACAACCCCACAGGCCCGGGTCAGGCCTGACCTGGGGCTTGTGGCCCACATGAGGCCCTGCTCCCCAGGAAGTTTCTGTCCTTCTATGACAGTTCAGGCTTTGGACCCCAAGTTGGGCCCTAGGGGATCTCGGGGTGGGGGTGTCCATGTAATTTTGTGACTTGGGGTCTACAATTCTGAGGGACTTTGGACTTGGAGAAATGCTCCTCCGTCTTTATCGGAGCTCTGTGAGGCTTCCCGGAGGCAGGGACAGTCCTGGATCTTGAAGTTTTAGGAGGGAGGGCCAGGTGGTTAGGGTGCTCCTCAGGGAGGAAGCAAGAGTGTTGTGATTTGCTGTGGACACACAACATCTCCATGGTGACCACTAGAAGGGTTGCTGCTGACCCATGTCTTCCCCAGGGCATGCATGGAGCCCCTCGTTACAAACCAGGGTGGGGAGCAGTGCTTCATCTACCAACTTCATCCATCCTTTCTCCCCCCCATATTACATAGTGACAGCCCCCCTTCTGGGCTTGGTGGTGACGTGCAATATTCCTGCACGCAGGGGCTGAGGGTCTGGTGGGAGGTGAGCAGTCCCTGCTCATCATCCACAGCCACTCTGGGTCAGCTGTGTGCTGGGCCCTGGGCCAGAAGTCAGGCCTGAACCACAGAGAGGAAGCGTGTGAAGAACTTCAGTCTTGGTAATAGACCTGGCTTCAGATCTTAACTCTGACACCTTAGGTGCTATGTGACAAATTACTTTACTGCTCAGAACCTGTTTCCTCACATGTAAAATGGGAATTAACTACCAGCAATGGTGGCCAGGATAGAAATGCCAACTTAGCAGGAACAAATAACTAGTAGCAAATGAGCTCATATTCATGTCTCTATGTGTCTACCTTATAGAACTAACTCACCCTCGCTTGACAAGCACTAAAATAAGAATGGACAGGTAGGGAGCAGGGAGCAAGTTTATTAAGGGTGGCGATAGGGGGAGAAATCAAGGGAGACATTCCAGAAGAAGACGCATCAGAACTAGTTTGGAAAGAGCAGTAGGGATTAGCATAGCCCACAAAATTGTGCCAGGGCAATAAAAGGGAGTGTGTGCAGTCGGGGAGAGAGGGGTTGAATGGTTTTGGGGGGTTGGAGTGTGGAAAGGGGTAGTGTCCCGAGGAGTGAGGTTGGAGGGTGGGGTCGATAGGGATGAACTTGGTACCGGGCTTGGTCCTCTCCTGAGCACCTGTGGCCAAGGGTGATGGTGGCTGCGTGAGAGAGGGATGTATCAGGTCCACAGCTCAGGGAGAGCAGAGGCCCTGGCTCAGGAGGGGGGATGGGCTTTGGGCCTGGCAGGTGAGTATGAGTGACTCCCCAAGGTTGGGTCCAGCCTAGTCTCTCACAGGCTCAGAGGGCACTCCTGACCTCTCTAACACCAGACTGGGACAACTCGGAGGTTCCACTTGCTGGCTCCACCATCTACCTGCCCTGGACCAGCTCCTGGCTTCTGCCTCCAAGGCAAGGCCACAACCTGCCTTGGTTATTAAGTCATTAACTAGGCCTCACATGGCCTCTTCATTATGGGTAATTATGGTAAATCCACTTGAGGCATTAACAAGGAGGAGGCCAGCTTCTCTTGGCTCTGGGCTGCTAGGACACCAGCTGGGTCTGACCTTGTGGCTCAGGAAACTGCTTAGCATGCCAGCTGAGGGACAGTGACACCCTCCCCCTCATCCTTGCCCCCAGTTCCATGCTAGGTGGGACCACACACACACACCAGCACTTGGAAATTCCACTTCCGCCCATTTCCCCGTTGTGTGTCTGAGCATCTGCTTAACTTCCTGTGTCTAAGTTTCCTCATCTGTCCAGTGGAATAAAAAAATACCAGACTTATAGAGTGAGGGTTAATCCAGGAAAGGCTTAATGTTCATCATTTTAAATGCTGACGTCATCAGCACCGTCAGGGAAAGCTCTGGGAATCCCCGGAAAGCAAGCAGCGTCTGAGTCTGTCTTCCATGTCGGGACACATGCGTGTGTGTCCTGACTCACGCTTTATATCCGTTTCCTTTCTTCCCTGTCCCTTCTCAATGCTCTGTGCAGTAGTTAGGGGCTCTGAACCGTGACCGAACCAACTGCTGTCCTCAGAGATAAGGGGAGGTGGGGATCTGGAGATCTGCTTCCTCAGAAGCCCTGGTTGAGAGCTTGGAGATGTGCGAGGGGCCCCCCGGGGTTGCTGGTCCCCCATACAGTCTGTTCACAAGCAGTTGCTCTGGTTGCAATCCCCACTCCCCACCCCCCAACATGCAAAGCCCTAACAGGAGACAGAGGTGGTGTGGGCTTGGGAAAAGGGCAGGCCAACTTTAAAGTTGGCCTGGATCCTTGCTTGCCTTCCACTGAGTCTTGACTCCTGCATCAGAAAACTGGGAGTCCTGGTTATAATCCTGGGGACAGTTGGGTGGGTGTGAGTGTGCTTGTGTGCACAGACTGGTGAGCAGGTGAGTGTTGGCTGCCAGCCCCCTGCCCTCTCTCTGGCCAAGGGGCTCCCTGCAGCTTTCAGTTGCTGTGCATCTGATCTCTGGTATCCCTGAGGGTAGGCCTCAGGACCCAGCGTGGCACCGGGTGGCACATGGGCAAGAGGCCCAAGCTGGCAGATAGGAAAGCGGCTTGGCTGCCGATCCTCCACAGAGGAGCCTCAGACCCCTCCAAGGGCCAAGTGAGGGGTGGTACCTTATTCTCAGGGTGAGCTCAGGGGGCCAGGAAGGAAGGAAGCGGGGGCCTCCAAGGTCCCCAGTGGCCTGGCTACACTGGGAAGGGTGATATTCTGTAGATGGGACCAGCCTGGGCCTACAAGGTGGAAAGAGGGCTGGGGTCGGGGGTCACTGGGTGGGGTAGGGGGCTGGGCACCCAGACACCAGACTCAGTAAGTGCCCTGTCTCCCCTCCCAGGAGTCCTTCTGGACATCCAGCAGCACTTCGGGGTCAAGGACCGAGGAGCTGGCTTGCTGCAGTCAGGTAAGCCCGCCTGCCGCCTTCCCCTCCCACTGGGCCTCTCTGGTCCTGACTTTCTGGAAAGATCATGGGCTTGGCCTGCAAATCCCTTTGATGGCGCTCACATTTCTCTAAGTCTTTCCTTCTTTTCTCCTCTTGTAAAACAAAAACAAGTAGCAGCCTGGAGGGCTGTGAGAGCTATACCTTGCCGGCCTCTGGGAGGCCCAGTGCTGTAGGGCCCACCTAGGGGTCCATAGGGTCCATGAGGGGACAGGCGATGTCAATAGAGCCTTAGTGAATTCCTTTCTCTATGCTGCACCCCCCCACCCTTTCCATCCATTGCCATCAACCTGGGAGTCACTTCTTTTCTTTTTTTTGGGGGGGGAGTCACTTCTTATGTCAAACAGAGCTCCCCTTAACTCTGGGGTCATTCCCCAACCCAGACAGGAGGCTGAGGATCTGGTTCCCTATCCCCTGGGACTCCAGACTTCTGCTCAATGGGGGCAAAGTTTGGCGCCTCCCTGGGCTGGGACAGTGTGCAGCCATCCAGCGGCCACCCAGCCAGCTGCCTCTCCCTCAAGGCTCCATGTCTCCTTTGCCCCTGGGTTCCTGGCTCCCTGAGCCTCCCCTGGCTGTGGCCCTGCTGGTGATACCCTCAGCAGGCCCCTGAGGCCTTGGTGAGGACTCAGAGCCAGTGCTGTACCCCAGCGCTGATCCCGACCTGGGTATAGTCAGCTCCCTTGACCTTGGAGTCCACCTGACTGCCAGGCTGGCCAGATGTGTGCAAGACAGCCCAAAGTCTGCATTCCAGAGCATGAACCCCTTCCCCTGCTCAGGCTGTCCTGGGAGGGGAGGCAGGAGGGGTGGAGCTGGCTGTCCAGGAACCTGCCTGACCTGTCTGGGTGGCATTCCAATATGCCAGCACCTTCTCTGCAGTCTCCCCAGCTCAGGAATGCCACAGCCAGGCTGGGCCACCTGTCCTCACTCCCCACATGGGGTCTTTGTGCTCAGAGGGGGATGTGGTAACTCCAGGGCTTAGTCCTAATCAGTGAGGCTACTGACAACCGGCAAGGACCAGGCAAGACTGGGGCCAGCACCTCCTAAGTTTGGCCAGGTCTCTGCCCCTGCTGGTGTCCCTCCCTCTTGGAGCTTTCCTGTGACTCCTCCCGGCTTCTTGTGCCTCCTTGGCTGGGTGAGGGCAAGTCAGCCTGCCCTGGGGCCTGAGACAGTCCCTTCAGCCTCCTGGGCTCTGCACTTACAGCCAGGAAGAGAGTTCAAGCTAGAGGGAGAGTGGGAGGGAGCCGTAGAGCCAACTGCCCAGCCCCCTCCTGCCTTGGGGG
>NW_004567118.1:31359900-31402577 GCF_000260355.1 Condylura cristata | reverse complement strand
GGGTGGGGGTGGGAGGGGGGGCAATCCTGAGCGCCTCCCCTGGCTGATTGCTCAGTAGTGAGGCTCTGTCCCTACCTCCTCTTTCACCCCCCACTGAGAGTGGCCAGTGCAGCTCAGAGAGAGGATGTGCAGGCCTGGAGGGTCACAGTTGTTGTGGGTAGGTCCCAGGCTGCTGACTTGGCCAAGAGGGAGAAGTCCCTGCAGTCCCCACCAATCTGGGGCTCTTGGCAGTGGGCAAATCACCCCTAGGCATCATCTTCTTGGTTCTTCCTCCTGTAAGCTCCCTTTGCCAATTTCACTTTCTGGACGATGGGACAGAGGTCAAGAGAGGGGAAATGACTTGCTTAAGATCTCTGGTGATAGAATAAGGACCCAGAATTTGGACCTCCATGTGCTGACCTCTTGGCTTGGGGAGGGCACAGGCTGCCGTGGCATGAGCGAGCCTTATCCCAGGGGTCTGTGTGCCTGACATCTCTGTCCTCAGTGGAGGTGCTTCTGGGCCTTGGGCCTTGGTGAGAGTTGCCAGCACCCTAGTGATCCTCTAGTCCGTATGTCAAGGCCTCCGTCTTAAAATCTACTCTTGGCTCCTCAGAGTGTCCTCACCCCTCAGCCATCTGAGCCAAGAGAGCTAGACCAGGATGTGACTCAGTGGCAGGCAGGCCAATCACCTAATTGGCCTGAGCCCCAGGCACCTGTCTCTTCTCCAAGCCCTGATAAGGTCGGAGCCGGGTGGAGGGCGCCAGCCAGGTGTTGGTGCTTGCCCAGATCAAAGGGCCAGGGCTGAGAGCAAGGTTGCCTGCTTATTTGTGGGCACTGTGTGCTGCCAGGCCAGGAGACAGAGTGGGGGGTAGCTTCGGGTTAGGCCTGGGCCTGCCCCTGCTGTTTCCCCTTGGGACCGTAGCATGAGGGCTGGCTTGGGAAAAGCCTTCTCTCAGCGCCCCCCTTGCAGATTGCTGTCAGCTCTGAGCCAATCCCTGAGGCACCTGCAGTGGCCAGAGCTCAGTCTCTGTGAAGTCCCAGTGGGATTAAAGCTTTGGGTCTTGCTACTTTGGGAAGTCAGGAGCCACCATTACCTACACCTAAAGTGGCAGCTGCCACTGGACCTGCTGCTTGGCAGGCCCCATGCTAACACCCCTTGCATTCAGGTAGGTCCCTGAATCTACCTGACACACAGAAAGCGTGTCCAGCCCCCATCTAGGCACAGGGAGAACAGTGGGAGCTCAGGGGCATGATAGCAATAGACCCACTGTCTCTGTCTGGTGGCAGATGAAGAGTTCCTGGAGGAGGGACATTTGAGTGGGGCTTTGATGGGTGAGCTAGAGTTTGTTAAGGGCAAACTGACTTCCAGTCAGTTTGTCATATGAAGTGAATGTGAGAAACCCTCCTTCCCCTCCATGCTGGCTAAAATATGCCAAGAATATATTTAAATTGCACAGCTGTGTCTGAAAGCTAAAGCTATCAGGGAAATTTCTAGGTGGAGAAACAAAAGAATTGAATTCAAAAACTGGAGTGAGAGCTAACATTGAAGCCAAGTGATGCGGAGGGAACAAGTATATTTCTAAGAGGCTTATTATAGTATTTTTTAAAAAAGATTTATTTATCTATGTATTCAAGAACTGCTGTACAGGCCAGAGGTGTGGGGGGGGGGATTTGAGGGAGAGGGTGGGGTGAAGGGATTCATCAGAGAGAGAGTGGGAAACAGAAAAGTCAGATCAACTGAAGTACATTGCTGAGGGGAGCAGCAGGCAGGTCAGGAGAGGTCTGTCACGCCATGTGGGTCTCCCCCACAACCGGGGATCGAACTCATGCTGTAGTGGCTGTGATAGCTTCATAGTGCTGTGCTTTAATCCGTTGTGCCACCAGGGAGGGCCCTGTTACAGTATTTTGAATGTAAACATTTTTTAAATTATGAAAAAAATCTAGACACACATAAGAAGTAGAGCGAGAAGAGTATAGCAAAGCCCAGGCTCAGTCACCCAGATTCATCAAAGCATCCCCAGTCTGGCCTGGTTTCTAGGCTCACGGATTTCTTTGCTTTGAGGATTGGGCAACACTAGCTTGGGTGACTCACTTTCAATCTAGATACCAGGACGAGTTTCCTGATTTCAGGTGTGCTCCCATGCTGGTGAGCAGTTTTTTTCTGGTGAAGTTCCTTATATGGGTGGAATTCTCCTCCCTGTTTGGCTTTGGGCAGAGAGCTAGTGGAGCCCCAGCAGAGATGAATCCAAAATGGCTTCTCTGAGAAGTCATTTAAAACATTTTTTGTATGTATGTATATGTACAAGAACCTGGGTGCAGGTCAGAGGTGCAGGAGATGAGAAGATTCACCAAGACAGGATAGGGAATACAACAGGCAGATACACTGAAATACACTGCTGAGGGGAGCAGTGGGTGAGACAGGGGAAGTCTGCTGTGCCATGTGGGTCAGCTCCCTGGCTGGGGATCGAACTCATGCTACAGTGACTGGTGATATCTTGACAGTGCTGAGAACTTTAACCCCTGCACCAACAGGGAGGCCCTGAGAAGCCTTTTTGATTCAGAGTCTACATGGTACAGGCAAATATGTTGAAGACAAACTCAAACTCAAAATGAGCTCACAAAGGTCACCCTGGTGTTGCAAGGGGTTAAAGCGCAGCACTATGAGGCTACCAGCAGCCACTGCGGTATGAATTTGATCCCTGGCCAGGGAGCTGACCCACATGGCACAGCAGACCTCTCTGCCTTGCCCACTGCTCCCCTCAGCAGTGCATTTCAGTCAATCTGCCTGTTCTGCTCCCCACTCTATCTCTGGTGAATCCTCTCACCCCCTCCCTCACATCTCTGGCCTGTACCTCAGTTCTGGTATGTATAAATAAATAAATCTTAAAAACAAAACAAAAAAGCTCACTAGTGTGCCCACCTCCGTGAGTGGGAGTCAACTAGCCTGGACAATAGTGAAACCAACTCCTACAGAATGACAGGGAAGAACAGACTCATCTCAGAGGGATGATTTTCAGAGCATTATAAGGGTGGACTTTAAAGATAGGAATAGCACATTATTTCAAAAGAAAAAGATTCTTTTTCAAAATTCCAGAAGTGAAAAATGTAAGAATTAAAAAATTTATTTATAACAAGTGGATGAGTGAATTTGATTAGACCCAGCTGAAGAGAAACTATGCAAATTAGAAGAAGGATGGAGGAAATCAGCACAGATGCAACTCAGGGAAAGGGTTGTGCTACGGGCTGGCCCTGCCATGCCTGGGCTACGGGAAGAACAGGGAGAAGAGACCGACAGCAGGAGTGGCCTGCTGTGAAAGCCATCGATTCTGTCCTGCAGTCGCAGGAAGCCAGGGAAGGTTTTGGAGCAGGACAGATCCCGGTATGATGTGTGCATCAGGGTGGTCACCGTGGCTGAGTAGGAATGAATGGCAGAGGAGATGGGGTTTGTGGAGCCACGAGGAAGTGTCAGGGCGAGTGGTGGGGAGCGAGAAGGGGAGCACTTGGACAGAGGAAGAGCCAGCTCAGACTGAAACCAGACAGCACCTCTGCTTTGGAACTGTCTGCTTCTGGCCTCGCTCCCCTCCCCAATTTGGCTGGCCCAGAAATATCCTTCCACTTTGACAGACTTGGGTTTTGAAGGCAGCAGCAAAACTGGGCAGACCTCGTGTCCAGCCCTCCAGGGCCATCTTGTCAGAGGGGAGGCCCGAGAACCTCTCTCCCTGTGAGATGGAAAGGACCAGCCCAGGGCTTAGATCCTGCCCTGGCATGGTTCCCGTTCTTCCTATAGGAGTTCTGAGCACAGTGGGCTTTCAGGCGCCAAGGGGGCCTGTGTGTCCTGCCCTCTGTCTTGGCTGGCCGGGTCACCCTCCACATCCGGTGGGCAGGAAGGATACTCAGGCCGTGCCTGCACCCGCCAGCCCCACACTGGCCTCAGTACCCACCCTTGCACCGGATGTGGAGGCTGGTGAGTCTTCTCCAAATAACAGTCGGTCAGATCTGGACTTTGTAAAAATAGTCCTGGTTCAAGCCAGACCAAGGTGGGGGCTGTATGTGGATTCCAAGGCCACCATGTGGGAAGCCCAGGCTCCCCCAGATCACACCTTGTCAGGTCCCACTCTAGGACCACCTTCTGGGCTCAGGAGCCCCATGATGATGGTGGAGACAGGGGGGCAGTGTTCTGGAACCCAGAGCCTGCAGGGGAAGTTGTTCTGAGCTTTTGTATAGTGGTCTCTCAGGATCCATAGGGGAGAAAGTCTTCAGCCCACACACTGAGCCCAGGGACCGCCATGAGAGGTGGACAGCCCCTTGGGGATCTTACCCAGCCCTCTCTTCTTCTCTGTCAGCCCTGTGAGGAGGGGGCTTCGCCTGTTCTACAGAGGCAGGAGTGAGGTTCAGGCCTAGGGTCTCCTGGGAGTCATGGTTCCAGCCCCTCCCACCCTGCATTAAGCTCTGCCCCTGTGCCCTGGCTCCCTGCCCACAGCTCCATTGTCCCTGGCTGTGGGCTCAGCACACGTGAGCTGAGTGAGGGCTTCCCCACAGCAACCACAGGATGTCCTCGTGTGGGAACTGCTGGGAATGCCACTCCCAACGAGACCAGAGGTGGGGCAGCCAGTCTGCCCAGAAAGCTCTTGTCCAACAAACAAAGACTGCAGGATGGGGGTGGAGGAGCCAGGGAAGCTTCTAGCTTTCTTTCTTTCTAGCTTTGTTGCCTCCTGGCCTCATCAGCCTCCCACCCCATCTTGGGACATCCCCGATGGCCTGGAGAGGTTCTCTCTTCTGTTCCCAGCAGAGCAGAGAACTTCAAAGATGAGTTGGGGACTCCAGCCTGACCGCGGAGGCCTTTGTCCCAAAGGAAGGCACTGCAGGGCAGGCGGTGATCCAGGGGGCCCTGCCTGGCTGTGACTCGGGCTCGTCCCTCCACCTCTCCGTGTCCTGAGCTGTAAAGTCGACAGACCTGGTATGGGGGCATGGTAGCTTTCAGCTGACCAAGACCTTCCTTGAGTGCTCCCATCCTTCGCCACTCAGTGGGGACTTTCTAGCTCTCCCCCTTGCAGGAAGAGAACAGAACATTCTCTACTGCCCTCCAGCTAAAAGGCCAGCCGGTCCTAGGGCTTGGGGCTCTCTCCACCGGGGCCTCAGCTGCCACTGAGTCTTCCCTTTTTGTAGCCTGATGCTTCTTGCCATCACTGACACACCCTGAACTTCTTCTGACCTTGCGAACACTTGGGGCCTTCTCCCTTCCCTGTCTGGCAGTCTGCACCTGCGGGGTGATTTAGGGCAAGGACTCTAGCGTCAGACAAATTGGGGTTTAAATTCTGGCCCAGCCAACACTAACTGTGATGTCACTTCTTTCAGCCTCTATTGTCTCCTCTGAAAGATGAAGATAATAGTGAGAATCAAATGAGGTAATCATGTCAGGGCCCTTCCCTGGTCCTGCCTATAATAAATGCTCCATAAAGGATCAGCAGTTATTATTAGCAAAAAAACATTATGCCTCATTAACAACTATACAGTATTGCTTATAGGATTTTCAATTTATATTTGAATATATAATCTTGATTTCACGTATTGTCATCATAGCAAACTCCTATGCATCCTTCAATGCCCACTTCTGACATCTCTGCCTCCATAAAACCTCCCTCTCTATCCTGGCAGAACTTGGCCCTCTTTCCTGGTTCTTTGGCATTTGAATCCTTTAAGTCAGTTTCCACAATGGTCAGACAGCAGGTGACTTCTAGCCCTACTAATGTGTTAGATCCTTAGGAGACCCAAATCTTTCTTGCCCAAATCCTGACTGGATACCAGTTTGGCTTTGGGAGGCAGTCTCCACAGGAAAAATTCTTTCTCGAGATGTGAGGAAATAACTGCTTTGACTAATCTAAACAAGAGCCCGTGTTGACCGAGGCTGGGACTCAGCCGGCCTCTGTTGTGGGGTGTGGCCTGGAACACCTTACCCACATTATCTCACCCAGCCTCAGTGCCCAGGGAGTTGCTATTTTTATCTACATTCTACACATGAGGAAGTTTCAGCACTGGAACAGGCTTAGACCAGCCTCTGAGAGTCAATTGTTGAATTTTCAGGAGTCATGTGAGCTAGTTGTTAAACACAACCACTATGGAGAACTAAATGGTATAAACTCATAATTGAACAATGTATGTTTAAAAACAAAGGTAATAGATGCTCAAAATTCATCATTCCCTAACTCTCCATGTTACCATTATTTGTGTTCTGAAGGCTTTTTACATCTGTCTGTAATTGTAGGATGGCTAGATACAATGTCTGACTGCTATCTATCCCATCATTGTAAATCTGACCGCAGACATGTGGGTAGCTTGAGATCCTAGTAGGGGCATTTAGACCACTGTTAAATTACACCAATTTTATACTACAGAAATTGGTACACACTACACACCACTTTTGTTTAGGGGGAGTTATTGTTAAACACCTGTTAGCACACCATTGACCTGAGCACAGGTCACCTGTTAGCACAGAGAGGGTGTGAAGTGCCCAAGGTCACTGAGTGGGATGGAAGAGAGCTGGATTTGAGCCCTGGTAGTGTTTCTCTAGTGCCTAGCTTTGTGCTTAGTCTGCCAGGCCCCACTCACAGCCAAGATTAACAATCACCTCATCCCACCCACGCTGGCTGTCCAACGGATGAGAGTGGCAGAGTCACCCTCTCCAGCCCAGCCCCCTCCCCTTGCTCTTCCTCACCTTCTACTGCCCCTCCCTCTTATTTTTCTTCCAGTCCTGTCTTCCCCAGGGACTCAGGCCTGTAAGAAGCAGCAAACCCGTGTACATATTCAGCCGGGTGGTCAGGGGCCGGCCAACTGGTCACCTCGTCTGCCCATCCCCAGCCTTTGTCTGGCCATCTGCCAGTCAGCTGTGGGACTGTGTTCCAGGGTGGAGAATGCGGGCTGCCTCGCCATGTGACCTGCTCGGTCTTTCTGGGCCTCTTCATCCCACTTGGGCTCTTCCAAGCCCTTCTCATCACTGGCTGGTGCATCTCCACAGATTCCACTAAGACTCAGTCACTCTCCTGTCCTGCAAGAACAAAACCAAGTCATGTCACACCTCTGCTCAGCATCCTCTGTTATCCTTTCTCACCTGTAGAAGCACAGTCATCACATGGCCGCAAGGCCTTCCCCATTTGGCTCCCGCCATTCCTCTCTTCTAGTTACTCTGTCCTCTGCTGCTCCTCAGATGTACGGAGCACACTCCTGCCACAGGGCCTAGCTTCAATATCTATTTTCTCATTCCAGCTCTTTGCTGACATGTCACCTTCTCTGATGCTTCTACTTCAAATTGTAACCTGTGTTTTCTCTCTCTCTCACACCGATTTCCCATCTCCTGTTCCTGCCCTTTTATCCTCCTTTGCACTTGTCATCATCAGACAAACTACACTTTTTATTTCATTGGCTGTTTCTTCTCGCTAGAGTGAAAACTCCAAGAGGGCAGACAGTTTTGCTTGTTTTGTTGAGTGGATGAAAGAATGGCAGTGTTTCCAGATGGAAGGGAAGCCTCTGGAGCTTCCCAGAGCGAGGGCAGCTGTGTGATGACACCTGGGGCACCAGACCCAGGGCTGCTCTGATTTACTATGTGACCTTGGGTAGGTCCTTTCCCCTCTCTGAATCGCTGTCTGAATCTCTAAGGCCAGACGTGCGGCAAAGTAAAAGGAGCACTGGTTCTGGAGTCCGACAGATAGAGGGTCAGATCCCCACAGGGACATTTACTGCCGTGGGACCTGGAAGTCACTTCTCTGTGACTTAGTTCTGCCGTCTGGGAGTTGGGATAGGGGTTGGGAAGATACACAGGACACTGTGTGGTGAGCCCCTAGCACGTCTCCTGGCCTGTAGAAAGCTTTCAGTAACTATACCTATTCTCCTTTAAAAAGTACCAAAGTGCTCACCCCAAAACTGGACAAACTGGACAAGCATTAAAACGATGGTGTAGTCACCCTAACCTGAGGGCCTTTCCTGCTCCCCCGGGCCCAGGCCTGACTCAAGGCGCCCCTCTCCAGTTGCAGCCTCAGCTCGGGGCCCAGCCTGACCTTTGTCTCGCTGGCACTGACCTCCAGCTGAGGCTCACGGGCCAGCAGGCTGGGCCCCAGGGACACGGCACCCCCTCAAGCTCTCCTCTCCCGCGCAGTGTTCATCTGCAGCTTCATGGTGGCCGCTCCCATCTTTGGCTATCTGGGAGACCGCTTCAACAGGAAGGTGATCCTGAGCTGCGGCATTTTCTTCTGGTCAGCAGTCACGTTCTCCAGCTCCTTCATCCCCCAGCAGGTGAGGCCTGCCCAGGCTCCCCACCCAGCACCCTGCCTGGCCCTTCCAGTGGGTGGTTAGGCCTGTCCTAGTTGTGACAGGCCCAAATGGTGTCTTTGGTGCAGTGGGAAGGGGGTGGTGTCTGGACACTTTTATAAATACACCCGCAGGCTGGGCCTTCCTCACGCTGGCCTGAGCTCAGGGACTTGCAGCCCCCTAGGGCCTCCTGTTTCTTTCTGAGTGGCTCCGATATGGGGAAGATGCAGGGGCTGAGGGAGCAAGTCTGGCCCAGAGGTCGGGACCCTTGACTCTAGTCCTGGGCCTAGGGACACACAGGCCCTCTCTTGTTCTCACCTAGGTTGCTCTTTGGCGGTCAGCTAGCTTCTTGGGTCAGCATCCCAGGGAAGTAAACATCAGCTCAACGTAAAGTAGATGTTTTTTACTGGGTTTCCCCAACTCTGTTGTCCCCTCAGTTTTGTGACCTAGAGAAACTTACTCAACTTCATGGAGCCTCGGTTTCCTCATCTTTAAAATGGGATTTTATCACTCAGCTTGAGAAAGACAATTGAGCTAATGGATCCCCAGACACATGGTCAATCAGTTGTTATTTCTGTTCTTTCTTTCAGAGAGGAGATAGGTTGCTTGTTAGGTAGTGAGTTTCCCATCATCAGGGTTGTTCAAACAGAGGAAGGACAATCACATCTGGCTAGTGTGAAAGGAGTTAGAGGAGAAGTGAGAAAAGCAAAAATATATCCTCAAGGAACTTTCAGCCTAGGAGACAAATGAGGAGACCCCTGTCCTGTCCTTGGGAGCACCGAGGGTGGGGGTGGGAAAATGAGACAGGAGCCTCCCCCCAACCCCCTCAGAGTCTTCAAGAGCTGCGAAGTGCCGAGAGTCCTCACTGAAAAGAGAGCAGTTTCTTAAAGTCCATGGGGTCAGGGGAGGCGTCCTGGGGGAGCTGGCATTCGAGATGGGCAGGTGGGATAAACAGCCCTTTTGGTGAAGACAGCACGGGTAGCTGGAGCAAATCTGTGGATGTAGAAAAGGGGGAGAGTGTTGAGAGAACAGGGAGGCGAGCATCTGGGCGGGAGAAGAAGGCAGGACCAGCTCATGCAGAGTCCTCAGCATGGGTATCCTCCTGAGGACAGTGCTGAACCTGGAAGGGTCTGAAGGTTGTTCCGACTTACACTGATCAAAGGGAGACTGGAGGTGAGGGCAGAGAGAATCGCAAGTTTGGGGGAACAACTTTGCTTCACGGAGGACGGAGGATGGTCACGTAAACTGCTGGCTCTGACTGTCAGGTAGAGTTACAGTAAAAAATGGGGATTGGATCAGAAGCTTCCAGGGCTCCTATGGGCCTTGTCTGCTCTTGGCCAGGCCCCTTGTCTTCTGACTACTGGGATGTTCTCAGTAAATCCAGAACCATGATGTCAGGACTGGGCCCCTCTCTGAGTATGTGTGTGTGGGTGTGTGTGTGGGGCGGGGGGCAGAGAAAGGGGAAGATAGGGAAAGATTAGCAGAGGCAGAGAGAGATAAGGACATATCATCCCCAATTAACCTATAAATTCATTGCACTCACAATCCAAGTCTCACGGGGGTTTTTGGTGGACCTTCGTGATGTGATTCTGAAGTTAATTTGGCAGAGAAAATGCCATGGAACAGCCAAGAACATTGTGAAAAATAACAATGAGAAGGGACTTACCCTATCTGTTATCACAATATGGCTTTTCTAGCTAAAATAGTAGAAGGCTAAGTGATCAATAAAACAGTGTCTTCCTTCCTATAATATTAAATATAGCATGAAAGTTGCATCAGATGAATGGTTTTGGGAAAATTAACTAGCCCTCTCAAACAAAAATGAAGTCTGGTTTGTATTTCAAAACATTTCTCGAAATAAATCCCAGATAGGTGAAAGTAAAAAAAGTAAACTCTACAAACCTGGAGCCGTAAATCAATAAGGATCAATAACCTAGTAGGAAGCTGAGCAAAGGCTAGGGATGGGGGATTCCAGAAGATGCCCAAACCAATGTAAGAGGTGATGCTCGGCCACTGGGGTGATCAGGAAGATGCAAGTTAGAACAGTTAGAACAACAATGAGACACCACTTCACACCCATCCCATTCGCAACAATTAAAAAAGCTGACAATACCAAGTGTGATTAAAGCTGCGGGTGGCAGTGTAAATTAGCAGATCCTCTTTGGAAGCAAAATGGCAAGATTCTGTAAAATTCTAACTGTATGTCCCCACAGCCCAGCCTTCTGCTTTCGAGGTACATACCCAAGAGAGAAACTCTAACTGCAGCATGAAGGGAGACATGTGTGTGAGGGTGTTCACGGCAGTCCTGTCACAGGAAAAAGGGAGGCAATTTAAATGACGACGATGGGAGAGGAGGCCCGGGGTAAAATGGGGTGCACTCCTACTCTGAGTTTCCTGATAGTAAAGAATGAACTTGATCTATGTTAACCAGCAGAAGTGGGTTTTCAAGAAATAAGAGTGAAAGCAGCAGGTTTCAGGATCTAAGGAGTGGAATGGCCTTTTAATGGTCATTTTGCACAAGCATGCAGGAGACGCTAAGTGGTGGTCCTTGGTCCTTGTACGTGCAAGCAAAGGCAGAGACAGTCACAGTCTCAGCAAAGGCCGGAGAGAAGTTTCTAGGGCAGGAGGGAGGAAGCCAGAATCCCGTCAGTGAGGACTTCACGCATCTGCTGCTCTGGTATTGAGGGACGGTTACAAAGTCCCTCCCATTCTTGTTCTCTCTCTCTAAGCTACAACATAAATGATAAGAATATTTTATCATCTTGGGATCGAGCAGGCTTTCTCGAGCCAGATAAAAAATGCAGAAGCCATTAGAGAAAAATCAGCAGCTTTGATAGCATCAAATTAAACAAAACAATCTGTCTGTATGGTGAAACGCCCTACAAACAAAACAAAGAAAGATGACAAGAATATTTGTGACATGTGTAATAAATGACCAATATCCACAAAACACAAAAAGTTAATGTGATATAAATCAACACAAGAAAGATAAACAGCCCATCAGAACGAGACAAAGGCTGTGGACAGATGATTCCCAGGAAGAGAAACAGACCAGAGGCCAGGAGCTGGGGGAAGACCCAGAGATGGGCAGAGTGAGAGAGTGTCCTCGTTGCAGAAGTGTGAGGCATAGAGCTGGGTGGACAACGGGCGACGCAGGGACAGGGCTGGGAAAGCGATGGGAAGACAGAAAGGACAGCGGAGAGAACTGGAGGAGGACTGGGTGTGAGTGACACTGGCCGGATGGGTGGTCAGGGTGGGGCTGGGGAAAGATGGCCAGGCTGGGTTCTCAGGCCCTGGGCAGCTGGGGGGCCAGAGAAGCCAGGTCCACATCAAAGGGGCATTTCCACCGGCAGCTGGCATGGCCTCATCCTAACCAGCTCGGCTGGGCTTTTCTCTTTGATGTGGGCATGGGGAAGGGTCACTGAAACCACGGGCTGCCCTGCCCACTCCCCACTCACACCAGGTTCCTCAGTGCTGCTAGGGTCAGCACAACTGCCCCGCCTGCGGGAGGGACAGAGAAGGGAAGAGTGGCTAGAAGCTCCCAAGGTGGGTTCAGAGCCCAGAAAGGCTGTCTCCCAATTGGGGAGAGGGGACGGATATGGAGACCCAACTTAGGTTCCTTGTGCTTATGAGGACAGTATGAGCTGACTCTCAACCTGTAAAAGACATATCCCGGCCTTGGGCTAACCAGATTCAATCACACATACTCTGTAGAGGGGGAAACTGAGGCCCAGGTTGACCAGTAGGGCGTTATCGTTGGTGAGGCACAGGTTAAGCTCCAGTGTCTGGGCTCTGCAGGAGTGGGGGGCAGAGTGGGGGCCAAGGATTAGCAGCACCCAGCATTGTCTCCTCTCCTCCTCAGCACTTCTGGCTGCTGGTCCTGTCTCGGGGGCTGGTGGGCATCGGAGAGGCCAGCTACTCCACCATTGCACCCACCATCATCGGTGATCTCTTCACCAAGAACACCCGCACGCTCATGCTGTCTGTCTTCTACTTCGCCATCCCGCTGGGCAGGTGAGAGCCCGGGACACCAGGGTTGGGCTGAAGATCCAGTTAAGGTCACCCTGGACCTCTGCCCTCCCTCTCACCCTGAAGTTTGGCCCCTCTGAGGCCTACCCATGCATGTGGCCTGCCTTGGCTGAGCCTCGGACCTGCCCTGCAGCCCAGGCTGTGCGGTGGGGGTGGGGGCTCTCTGACTGTGCCTGTCTTCTCGCCAGCGGCCTGGGCTACATCACTGGCTCCAGTGTGAAGCAGGCGGCCGGAGACTGGCACTGGGCCTTGCGGGTAAGGACATCCCCAAATCTGCCCAGGCTAAGCGTCCCACCTCAAGGGCCTGGGCTCATCTACATAAGTCAGTGTTGGGTGTTGGGGGACCAGGTATGGAGGGAGCCGGACTCAGCTCCCCTCTCCAGGGGACCCTCAGTCTGAGAGGATGAAGGACACTCCCACGGGGTCAGGAAATTCCATGTCCATGTTGGAGCTTCCTGCTTTGACCCCAGGCCCGGTGCTGGCTGAGGCTGAGACAAGGCCTCTGTGTGGGGCCCTTGGGGTCTGAGGCCACTTCCCGCCCCAAGGGAGGATTTGGGGCAAGGCTGCCAAGGCCCCTGGACAGTGCAATCAGAGGAAACAGAGATCCCCAGTTTCGTGGAGAAGCGGAAGCTTAAGACAAAGTGTTTTTTCCTCAAAAGCAGGAAGGAAGCAGCCTCCGTGGAATTTCTTGATGGGGGTGAAGGGGCACTTGGAGAGGAACTCCCCAGTCTGTGGGCTCCCAGATCTGGTGGGGTGGGAGACAGCTTACTCTGTTCTCATGAGCTAGTGCGGGGGCTGGGATCTCGGAGTCCAGTCTGTCAAAACGCCCCGCTCATCAGGAACGAGGCCTGGTGCTTTGGAGATTCTGCTTCTTACTCTGGCTGGATACAGGGAGCATGCAAAGGCCTCTGAGGCTCTCTTCTCCTGGGACAGACTCCTTCCAAGTGATAGCCCACCTGCTTTACCACCTGGGAGCTTCATGCTCAGCTGTCCCTTCCCGGTGCTCTCCCCAGGGTGAGGAGTTTGCTTGGGAACTTTCCCAGCTGCAGGATGCTGAGCAGGGCTGGTATCTGACTCCCTGTCCCCAGGAACTCTCTCTCCAATCTCAGTCATCCATCTCTGTCCATCTACCTGATTCTTTTCCATCTGCCTACCCATCTGTCTGTCGTCTGTCCATCTGACCGTCCATCCATCTGTCCATGCATCCATCCATCCATCCATCTGTCCACCCAAACACCCACCCGTCCATCCGTCTGTCTGTCCATGCATGGATGCATGGATGCATGGATCCATCCATCCATCCATCCATCCATCCATCCATCCATCCATCCATCCATCCATCCATCCATCCATCCATCCATCCTCTTTCTGCCCATCCACCTCTCTATACATTTATCCAGCCACTTGTCCATCCATCCCTCCTTCTGTCTGATCATCCATCCCTCCCTTCAGTGCCACCACCCATCCTGCCCCTGGTCTCAACAGCCCAAACCCATCGCTGCCCTCATGCCCAGAGGCTTTGCTGGCGGGGCAGTGGGAAAGCTGCACAGAACCTGTGCGCCCTCCTGGTGCAGCAGAAGCAACCGCTGGGCCGGATGCCTAATGCTGTGCTGCCTGCCCACCAGGTGTCTCCCATCCTGGGCATGATCACAGGAACGCTCATCCTTGTCCTGGTCCCCACCACTAAGAGAGGCCACGCTGACCAGCTCGGGGGGCAGCTCAAGGCAAGGACCTCATGGCTCCGAGACATGAAGGCCCTGATCCGCAAGTGAGTGCTCTCGGGAGGGGTCGATCTGCTGGAGGGAGAGTGCTGAGATGCGGGGACCCTTCCTGGGGCAGCCCTCCCAGAGCCCTGCTTTCTGCTGGGAGTGGCATTTTGGCCACTAATGTTTGGCCTGCAGTCTGAACACTCACCCCAGGGCCCTTAGGGGCAGGCATTTGAGGCCGCCTGTCCCCGGGCAAGGTGTGATGGAGAAGAGGCAGTCTCCTGGGCCCTAACATGTGGGATCCCCGCTCACGTCACTGTCCTGACCTCTCCCTAGCCGCAGCTACGTCTTCTCCTCTCTGGCCACGTCGGCTGTGTCCTTCGCCACAGGGGCCCTGGGCATGTGGATCCCTCTCTACCTGCACCGTGCCCAAGTTGTGCAGAAGACAGCAGAGACATGCGGCAGCCCACCGTGTGGGGCCAAGGACAGGTGGGGCCTGGCCGTGTGGGCAGGAGTGAGGGGTTGGGGGGTGGGGTGCTGGACGGGCTCCTCCCCCCCAGCCTCAGCCCCCTCCAACCCACGCCCACTGCCCTCTGTCCCCACAGCCTTATCTTCGGGGCCATCACCTGCTTTACGGGCTTTCTGGGTGTGGTCACGGGGGCAGGAGCCACGCGCTGGTGCCGCCTGCGGACCCAGCGGGCAGACCCCCTGGTGTGTGCGGTGGGCATGCTCGGCTCTGCCATCTTCATCTGCCTCATCTTCGTGGCTGCCAAGAGCAGCATTGTGGGGGCCTATGTGAGTGCAATGGGGATGTGCAAGGGTTGGGGGTGGAGGGTCCAGGCCTGGGCCCTGGAAGCAGATCTGCTGCCTGACTTGTGGGACCCTCCTGCCCCCAGGAGATGGCAGTCCTCTGCCTGCCCCTCTTCTGTCCAGGACCCATTCAGGGCTCTGGGTGTCTTTCAGGCCTGCCCAGGGCTCTGGGCGGGCAAGGCTTGAAACTCATTGATGGTCCGCAAATCCCTGTGAGCCTGACTGCTAGGAGATGCAGGTCCCAGAGGCAGTTGGGATGCTTGGGGTGGGGGAGCTCCTTGCCAGCAGGCAGGGTATGGGGGACAGCCCAGGCCGGTGGTGGGGGTGGGTGGCAGGCCCCGACGGTCACTCTGATCTCTCCTGGGCAGATCTGTATCTTCGTCGGAGAGACACTGCTGTTTTCTAACTGGGCCATCACCGCGGATATCCTCATGGTGAGGCAGGCCATGGTTGCCTCGTGCTGACCTAGGCATCTTGATTTTTTGGGGCAGCTGGGGAGATGGGTGAAGAGGTGGGAGAGCTAGTGGGGCTTGGGCTTGGGAGGGAAGGAAGGCATGTTGGGAAGGTGAGCCCGGAGCTTGGAGGGAACAGAGACGTTGGGTTCTGCTTGGGGCAGAGCCTGATAGCAGAGGGTGAGTAGGCAGGGTGTGGGGGTGGCCTGGGGACGAGGGGGGGGGGAACGTCTGGAGGCTCAGGTTTGTGGCTGGAGACTGGCAGTACCAGGCTGGCACTGAGGTGGTGCTGCCAGCCAGCACTCCTCCCCCAGGATCTGAGCTTCCATGAACCCGGCCCCTCCCTGCTCAGGCTGGGCCCCCAGCATGCTGCGTGCCCACGGCTGGGCCGGGTGGACAGAGCCCGTCTTCACGGGCCAACAATGGGCTCCAGACCAGTCAGCCAGCCAGGGACAAAGGGCTGTCTCTTGTGTCCCTGGGCAGGGATGGGCGCAGGCTGGGAGGAACTAGGAGGGGCTGTGGCCCTGGTAAATTCAAGTCATTTAGGGGCATGGGGAGGTGGGTGATAACCTGATCCTGTCCTGGGGGTCCTGCAAGTCAGTCTCAGAAGAGGGTTGGGATGAGGGAATGTAGAAAGCAGGCTGGAGAGAGGGTTTGGCAGGCCTGGGGGCAGGAAGGCTACCTTACCTGACTGGAGCTCCTCTGCACCTTCCCGTCCCCCACTGCAATATGCAGGTGAATGGCAGGGCTGGGTGGGTCACAGCACCCTCTGAGAAAGCCTGTATCAGCTGCTATTGATGCAGGCAGGCCCTCTCCCTGGGCTTACAGCACCCTCTGGGTGAGGGAGTCTGTATCAGCTGCTGTTGATGCAGGCAGGCCTTCTCCCTGGCCTCTACCCCCAGGGGCAGCCCAGCTGCCAATGGTTTGGGACCCAGGGAAATCATGTCCCATTTTAATAAGTGTCACAGCCAAGTGACTAATTATTGCTGCAAATGGGGCCACGCAATCCCACCGCATCCAGGTCAACCCCCCCACTCCAAAGTGGGGGGCCCAGTAGGCACTGGCTGTTCTCACAGACCGTCACAAAGGCTGGCACTTGATTAGATGAGGCAGCTGGAGCCTGGGGCGGGGGCCTTGTCAGGGGTACCCACTGAACAGGCTGCTGCCCCTTGCTGACCTTGGCCTGCCCAGTTTTGGAGCCGAAGCCTTGCGGGTCACAGGGTCTGAGGGGGTCCTGGCATCCGGGCCTGAAGGTGTCTGTGGGTAAAGAGGAAGGTCCTGGGAAGGGCCCTGCTTCCCCACCCCCTATCCCACTCAGCCTCTGTCTTGCCAGGTCCTGGATGGGAAGCAAGATGGGTCTAGCTGGGGGGAAGGAAAGGCAAGAGGCTGGGCATTCAGGGTTGTGGTCCCAGCACTTCCTGGCTCCAGGAACGTGTGCCTCTGGGCCTCAGTTTCCCCGTGATCACTGCACTTGGCTCCCTGACAGCCTAAGCAAACCGGTCTCATGAGTTAGAGGCCTGGATGGAGGAGGTCAAGAGTGGGGTGTCAAGATAACAGGGCAGGGTGCACGGGTGGAGGAGAACGGAGGGCTGCAGGCATGAGGTGAGGCGGGATCCCGCTGCTCTGGCTCTGACCTGCAGCCTCTTCCACAGTATGTGGTCATCCCCACGAGGCGGGCCACCGCCGTGGCCCTGCAGAGCTTCACCTCCCACCTGCTTGGGGATGCTGGCAGCCCCTACCTCATCGGCTTTGTGAGTCCTCTGGGAGGCAGAGGGGCTGGGTGGGAGTCGGGCTTCAGGAGGTGGCCCTGTGCCGACGTCCACCCCCGCCTCCCCCTATTCCCGCAGATCTCTGACGTGATCCGGCAGAGCACCAAGGACTCCCCGCTCTGGGAGTTCCTGAGTCTGGGCTATGCACTCATGCTGTGCCCCTTCGTGGTGGTCCTGGGTGGCATGTTCTTCCTCGCCACTGCTCTCTTCTTCCTCAGCGACCGCGCCAAGGCAGAGCAGCAGTGAGTGGGGGTGGGGTGGGCCTGCTGCCCTGGCTGAGGACCGCTGGCTGGGGTGGCCGGCGATGGCTGGGGTGGCCGGAGCGGGAGGTGGCCTGCCTGGGGTGGGTCAGTCACTCGGCTGTTGGGGTCCAGGCCTAGCTGTCTCGTGATGCTGCTGCCAGCTCACACCCAGCACTGGCGAGGGGTGGCGGGAGCCCCTGATGGCTGAGGCTCTTGGTGGCTCTTTCTGGAGTTAGTTGGTTTTCAAAGCTGGGACCCCTCTCCTTCCTTTTCTTATTTTCTGACTTCTTTCTCCTCTCCTCTTTACTCCTCTCTTTCTCTCCTCTCCCCACCCCTGGGCTCTCCCACCCCCCCCTGGGGCTGACGAGGTCCCTGCCCAGCACTTCCGGTCAGCCGGCCCCCGTGACGCGATGTGCCAGAGCAGTGCCCGGGTCCGGCCCCCGCTGATCCGCCAACTTGACCCCCGCCCGTCTCTCCCCCAGGGTGAATCAACTGGTGATGCCGCCAGCATCCATGAAAGTCTAAGGTGGTGAGTGCAGGCAGAGGGCTGAGGGCAGGCTCTCTGTGAGGGAAGGCTCAGGGCTGGGTGAGAGGGAGCGCTCTAGACTGAACCAGGTCGGGCCCTAGGGGAGGTTCTGGAAGCAGGAGCACCTCCTGAGTCCCTTCCTCCCTGAGCACGTCCCACCAGCCGTGGGTTGGGTCCTGTGCCTCCTGAAACATCCCCAAAATGACCGATGGATCTGTGGGAGGGGGGCCGCCTCCCTCTTCCAGTAAATCAGTTCCCTCCTCCTTCCTTTGAAGAGCTGAGGGCACAGGTCAGAGCTGGGACCGGCCAGGAACTCCCTGCTCTGTCCTGGATTCTGTCCTCCCAAATTCTAAGAGGTGCCAGGGGCCGACTCCTACTTTGACCTTCCTGTGAGCCTGGTCTCTGGGGGCTGCGGTTTCCCAGCAGCACAAGACCCAGAGCCACTATCCCCACCTCCTGGCTCCAGTAGACCGAACTGTCACATGCCCCTGCCAACGTCAAACAGCAGGAACATGGAGCAAACGCCCCTCCCAAAGCCCCATCTCTGACCTCTGACCCCTCCCTCTAGGTGCCGCAGGGACAATGAAGAACACTTGTTCCACCCTAATCTGGGAGGAGCCCTCCGGCAGGCCGGCCCTCCTGGACGGTCCCTTAGCTTTCTGTGTGACCCTCGGCTGGGCTCCCACCCTCTCTGGTCTGGGACTGCTGAGTGGCCCTGGCTCCAAGAGGCTGTGCTCGCCAGCAACCTGGAGGGCAGTGGATGCTGGAGTCGTGTGGGTGGACAGACTCCCGGCTCTGGGCTTGGCACGCAGAACCCCTGGGGCCCTCGGAGAAGACAGTCACCACTTGGTGCATCAGGAGACCCGGCCCTGTCACTGGCGTATGCGGTCCTGGGCAGGACCCTGCCGTCCCCAGACCGTGTAGCCAGGGGGCTGGACTCGCCCACGCAGGTTGCTGGGCGAGACATTGTCCGCAGCTTTGAAGACCCAACGGCTCCCAGGCTGCACCAAGAAGGGGTGGCTCAGGTCTCGGGGCGGCACTTCAGGTTCTGAGGATTCCTGGAAGGCTGGTGTGTGGGCACCACAGCCGTTCAGGTGGGTGTCCAACCTCGGGGACGCTGGACTTGACCGGGCAGAGCTGGGGACACAGTCCCCGGAAGATCACTCAGAAGACTCGTCTCCCCTGCTCTGGGCTGGCTCTCAGCCTGGAGGTCTCCCAGGTGGGGGCCACCCCCCAAGACAGGGAGTTGGCATCGCCAGGGGTGAAGGCCCTGGTGGCAGCTACATACATACCACCTGTGCCCTCAGGCTGAAGATCCACAGGGCCCTCTGGACCCCCTGGAGCACCTCTGTCGGCCATCTTCTCCCTGACAGCCCCCCTTCCCCAGAAGTCAGGAAGACACTGCTGCCCCTAGGCTGGGCCTTTTCCAGGGGCAGGGCCCAGGGGACGGTTCCCAGAATCTGTGGAGCTGCAGCCAGAGCTCCAGCTGCCAGGGGAAGCGGTCATCCACCGAGTTTCCTGTCCCGGGGGTAGTCTGGTGGACGAGGCCCCTGCAGAGGCCTCCACGCCCGCGCCCCTCCACCCCACACCGGCTGCTGCTGCGCCCATGCACATTTCCACACGGCTCCTCGCTCACAGCCACATCAGAATGCAGCTGCCAACTCCTCGGGCCCCTCGGAGGGGCCCACTCCCCCGCTCCATACACACCGCCGCACTTGCTGGAATCAAGGTGGCTCTGGGCCCCTGTGGTCAGCAGGGGCCCCAAGAGCCAGCTTGACAATGCTCTGCCGTAGTTACTGGCTGGCGTGGCTTCAGTGGCGTGCAAGCTAGTGGAATGCCTACTCCCCAACAAGGCTGGGGCACCCTGAGTGGCCAAACACAGGGGTGGGCTCCCCTCAGACCCTCGTGGCCTCCACTTCCGCCCCAGCCTCAACTGGGGCCCCAGCAATGTTTTCTTGTTGTACAAGAACCAGGTCCAGTGTTGCCTCCTCTTCCTTCCGGAAGCCAAACTGCTCCTTTATTTTTTAGAGCTGCTGATTGTGAATCTCAGAGTCTTAAGAGAGAAGCCAAATATATTCCTCTTGTAAATGAAGAAATAAACCTATTTAAATCTTGCCCCGTGGCTCCTGCAGCAAAGTGACTGGGGCTGGGTCACGAGGCGCGGCCATACCTGGCCACACCTGCACCAGCAAGCATGGGGGGTGGGGGTGTGTGTGTGGGGGGGGGGGTGGGTAGGCTTGCACTGGCCTGTGTCTCTCTGTGCCAGGCCACCAGACACTGGCCCATGCCACCTGGGAGCCCAGGGCCTCGCCCCTCACGGGTTAAGTGGCCTGTGCTCTGTGCTGAGAAACAGGCCAGCTGGCAGAGGGAGGCCCAGCCTGGGCACGAGCGAGAAGGGCTCGGCAGCGCACCCCCCACAGGCTGGCAGCAGACCTGCTCCCCCCAGTGCCAGAGGTACAGCAGGGACAGCAGCTTGTTTATTAAAATCATGGTGAAAAAATAGGTTCTCTAGGGCTGACGGGGAAGGGGCCGGGGGGCAGGGCCAAGTTCAGGACTTCTTCCCCTTCTTCAGCTGCACTTTTTTCTTGGCCCCACCCTGAAGGAGACTAGGGCTCCGGTTGGTCAAAGACAACCTGGCCTTTTTCCGTGGCAGCGGGGACAGGGGTGACTTGCCAGAGACCTCCTTTTGGGGTAGCAGATCCTTCTGAGGCTGCTTTTTGCCAGCAGTCTCTGTGACGGACACCGAGGGGGTCCCATTCACCTGGGATAGCTTCTGTTTCTTCTTCTGCGGCTTAGGGGTCTTGGCGGGGGTGCCGGGATTCAAGGCGTGGGGGCCTGGGGCTGGACTCTTGGCAGCAGGTGTTCCGTTGACCTGGGGCTGGCCGGACGCCTTGGCCTTCATCTTGTTCCTCTTCCTCTTCTTCTTGCCTGTGCGGGGGGGCTGGTCCCCAGCGGTGGCTGCAGGACTGGCACCCTCGCCTTGCGTGGAACCTTCCTCTTGCACAGCACCCTCTGGCTTTCGTTTCTTACGCTTCTTGGTTTCTGGCAAGAATCCCTTCTTCTTCCGCTTCATGCTAACAGGGCTCTGGGTCACACTGGGGACTTCCTTGGCATCTTTCTTCTCTGACTTGGGGCGCCTGGGAGAAAGTGAGCAAGTGAGAAAGAAGCCAGCAGAGGCAGCAATGACGGCCACTCCGCCGTCCTGAAGGACCCCGGGGGCCCAGGGCCCCTTCCCCACACTGAGGCCCCTATGGAGTGAGCAGCAGGCCCCGGCCACCTGCAGCCCAAGGTGCGGCTCTCCTCCCGGCTCTCCTCCCGGCACGTACTGGACTCCCAGGGTCTTCATGGCCTGCCAGTAGAGGTCGCAGAGGCGGCTGGCGCCCGAGGAGCGCTCCCGCTCCTGCAGGGCAGGCTGTTGGCTCTGCAGCACGCCCAGGATGCCGGTCAGGTCCGTGCTCAGCTTCTGCGGAGGGGCAGGAAGGCTCTTGATCTGCAGCCCCTCTTCTGGGTCCTCAGCATGCCTTTTTATCAGTACACCCCCCCCCCCCCCCCCGTGCTTCTCACTTCGAGGGTAAGAGCCCTCAGGAACCATGCTCCTGTGCTTCCACGCGTGGAGGTCTGGTCTCCACTTCCTCAGCCCCTCCCAGTCTTCCCCTCAGTGGTCCAGTCCGCTCACCCTTGAGGGATGACCCCAGCACACATCCAAGTCCTTTATGCCATTTCCCTCTGCCTTACTGAAGGGGCCTTCCTGGCACCACTGGCTTCCAGGACACTGCTCACCCCCGACCTCCTCCTGTCACTCCGATGGTCTGCATGTTCTGCAGGCCCCCCTCCTTCCTCTAGCACCCCCTCGGCAAGCTTGCCTGCACCTGGACTCCGCGCAGCATCTGCACTACAGACTCCCAAGTTTGGGGCACTGGGCTCTACAGCCTCCTGACCACCACCCGAGTCCCCCAGCACCTTACAGCCTGCATGCCCTACCTGCTCTCAGTGACTGCTCCCCCAGACACCTGGGCTCCCTCCTAATAACTGTCCGCCCGGAGCCTTCTCCAGCCCTCCCCGCTCCCTCTCAGCTGTCTGCCTGGATCACAGCACTAACATCCCCTGGGGTTCCCCTTCTCCCCAGCCAGGCAGGCGTGGCTCTCTCCCCTTCCAAGCCAGCTGCTTTCATCATGGCTTTCCAATGAAACCGACAAACAAAAAGTCCAGATCCCTGACCCTGGCACCCAGAACCTTCCCCACAGCCCTCCTCACCCCCCAAGCCTGGCTCCTCTGCTTGCACAGCACCCCCTGTCCAGCCCAACGAGCTCTGGAGCCCCGGGCTCACCTGCTGGTTAACAGTCCTGAGGAGAGTGTTGAGCAGCCCCAGAGAGGTCAGCTCCTTCTGAAGCTCCGTCTTGCTCTGTGCCTTCCCGAGCACCCGCAGGTTCTGAGGGGTTAGGGGTGCGGCTGAGGCACCTCGAAGAGCTGCCCCAAGCCTTACAGCCTACATGCCCCTGGGGGACCCCAAAGCCAGCCGAGGCTCAGGATTTCAGTAATCTTCAGCCCTCAGTTCCTTGGAACCGCTCCGGATGGGGGTGTGGAAAGGGGAGGTCTGTGCTGGTACCTCAGTGACCTTCGCCAGGATCTGGCTGATCAGCTGCTCCCACTTGGAGTCCTCAAAGCACAGTCTTAGCTCCTTCATGGGCAGGGTCTTCTGCAGCAGCAGGCAGGCCTGGGCCTGGAGTGGGGGAAATGTGGTCACCAGGAGCCTCACAAGCCGGGCTCAGGCCTGGGCAGCCTCATGGGGACCTGGCACTCTGGGCCCAGCCATCAGCAGGTGGGGAACTGAGGCCTGGGAGGCAGCTAGGGCTCCCACGGACCGGTGTGGCACTCGGAGTTCCTGGCCTTGCTAGCTCGGTGCCATCTTTTGGCCACTTGCCCCCTCCTTCCCACCTCCTCCCCCACCCCGCAGCCTGCCCATCAGCAAGGCCAGAGTGCCAGCTCCAAGCAGCCCAGCTCAGGCCTCACGGACGGGGTGGCTATGGGGTTCAGGCTGCCTGCGCATCTGTGCAGGTGCTCGGTGCTTACATGTGGCAGGCGCTGGCCAGGCCAGAGGGAACAGAGGACAGTCTTTCCCTGACAGAGCATGCGCCAGCGGTCAGGGTTAGAGGAGCGGGGTTGGCCCGCACACCTCACCCTCACAGAGCGCCACTCCTGGGCCTCGGATCCCCACCCTGCAATGAGCCAGGTGGGTAACCCAGAACCCCGGGGCTGGGGGCTGGAGTCCCTTACCTGGTGGCGGGGCCGGACCGAGCCTGTCACACACTGGATTATGACAGGGAGCAGGGTCTTACAAAGCACCTAGGGAGGGAATGATGGCTGTGAGGGGCACTGGGCTCAACCAGGGCCCACGGGCTAGTGCCAGCCCACCCACTTACCGGGTGCCGGGCGAAGAGGCTGAGGAACATGGGGGCGGTGAGCGGGCTGTTGCGCTTGGTCAGGAAGGAGCTCAGAGCTGATGAGTAGATGGCGGTCACGAGGCTCAGATCCAAGCCACAGTCAGTCTGGGTCAGTGAGAGAGGTGTGATGCAGGGAGGAGTGTGGGCAGGGCAGAGCCGGGGCGGCACCCCACGGCTGAAAGTTGGGTCCCGAGGAATCTGGGGTGGCTGGCCCCAGGCTGAGCCTGCTCACCTCCACGCCCTGGGGCTTGGAGCTGGCGTCCGTGCCGGCTTTCTCCTTCTTCTGGGTCTTGCGGATGGTGTTGCCCTTCAAGACCCGGAGCAAGTAGAGCGAGGCATTGAAGTAGTAGAGGGAGATGGAGGAGTCAGCCTGGCGGCTGGCCTGCTGCACCAGCCTCTCCACCTGGGGGTACAGCACCTCCTGGTTGCTCACGCCGTGGCAGTAATGCCGGGAGCGGCACAGGTTGTGCCTGTGGAGCATAAGGGGCAGAGCTGGTCTTGATGTTCCCGCCACCCGTTCCCCGCCAAGCAGTGTCCACTCTCAGAGAGGGGATGGGTGCCCCACGTCGCGGTGGGGAATCAGACAACTGGAGAAAAAGAGGAAACTGACTAAGGCCGAACCACAGGCCAAGTCCCTTCACACGGTCCACAACTGTCTCTCACGGGACACTGGCTTTCACGCCCTCTGCAAGGCAGGATCAGGATGGGGACAAGGAAGGACACTCAGCAGCCTCAATATGCCGGTGGGAGAAAAACAAGGTATAGGGCTGATATGGGAGAAGAGCTGGGGGCGCACTACCCCTCATACCCTTTATGCTGCATACCTAGCACTTGAGACCCCCGACCGTCTGGAAGGCGGCTCTGGAAGGCAGGTCTGCCTGTTCTGCACCTGTGTGATCTCCCCACGACGCCTGCTACACCCCTAGCCACACTCTTACTGCAAATATCGCAGGTCTCCCCACCACTGCCAGGGTGGGGCTCACAGGCCTCTCATGCCCAGTCGTGTCTGAGGGGACCCCCCGAATTCTCCTTCCTGCCTACTCGTGGCCGCCAGCCTGATGAAGCCCAGAGCTCCCAGCGTCACTGAAACTCTGGTGGAGCCCTCCCAGGTGCCGCAAGACCGAAGTGTCCTGTTCTACCCAGCCCCCCACCACAGCCCTACCACCCCACTGCCGGGTGACTGCTCTGGCTTCCAGGCTGCCGTGGTCCAGGCGGCGATGGGCCTGGCGCTGGAAAGCGGTCCAAGACTCGGGGGCTCGTGTGAGTCAGGGCAGGACGTGGGACCCTGTCGTGGAGCAGTGAGCCTGTGGAGCCCAGTGGGCTCTCCCTGGGACCCTGGTTTCCACCCCGTCTCGCTGGGAGCCCCCAAAGCCGCTGGACGCCTCGGGGCGTCAGGCGGGGCGCCGCGCTCACGTGAAGATCCGGGCGGTCTTGCGCAGGAGGTCCTGCTCCTGCTGCGTGCTGCTGGTGCGCATGCTGCGCTGGATGATGCCCAGCAGCGGCTCGAGCAGCTCCAGGACCAAGGGGTTCTCCGGCTGCTTGTTCACGAGCACCTCGACCAGGTCCAGGACCTGTGGCCGGGACAGGTGGGCTCAGGTAGGCATGCGCTCGCGCAGAGGGAGGTGGCAGGGTGGGAGGCGGCTGCTGGCTGGGCGGTCTCCAGGCTCACCCGGATCTGGAAGTCCCGCCGGAGCACCTTCTCCTTCTGCAGCTTGCTCTTCTCGTCCTTCCGGGCCTGGATGCGCAGCTTCTGCTCGGCGAAGAGGCTTGAGAGGCTCTGGTCCAGGGCCATCATAGCCTCGTCGTCCAGCTCCTCCTCTGCCTCACTGTCCTCTCCTCCCTGGGGCGCAGAGGGGCAGTGAGCCGCCTGGCCTCACGGGCTGGCGCAGACAGGCGTGGGAGCCCTCCCCAGCCCGACTCACCAGCGCCTTTCCCGACTGCAGCACCGCCATCAGCTGCTCCCGGAAGCCCTCGTCCACGTCCCCATCCAAGTCCTCCTCGTCACTCTCCTCCTCGTCACTCTCCTTTTCACTCTCTGCTTTTTCGTCGTCCTCGCTGTCCTCACTCAGGTCCTGAGGGTGGCAGGCGTGTCACCGCCCCCTTGCCACCGAGTGTCTGTCCACCCTGCCCTGCCCCTTACCGGCCAGTACCTCTATGCCCTTTGGTTGCCTGGAATCATCTGTGACCACCACGTTATCATCCCCATCCTCTCCCTGGTTCTTCTCGGGGTTCAGCACCTGTGGGAGATTCCCAGACAGTGACTCATCTGCTGGCGCGGTCCCTTTGTCCTCCTTAGACCATGGGTCCTCCCTACCTGCCTCCCCCGACCATGTCCCATCCACTCTTGGCCACAGGCCATGCCCTCCAGAGCACGGGCCGGCGCCTCCTCGGTCACCTGACGAATTCTCCCTCCTGCTCTGGCCTCACCTGCAACAGGCCTGCTCTGCACAGCAGCGGAGTTTGAGGAAGGCTGCCCCCACCCCCATTATGCAGATGACAGCAAGGGGCCAAGGGGTTCATGGGGCTGGCTAGCGGACCTGGGCCTGGAGAATACCCACCACCCTGGGATTCGCCCCTCCATGGTCCCCAAACTTACATCCAGGATTAGCTGCAGGCCACGCAGAGTCAGATGGGAGCAGATGTGGGTGAACATGGTCCGGGCCACTTGGCGTATCAGGTGGCTGGGCTGGGCCAGCAGGGCCAGCAGGATCTCCACCAGCACCTCCACCCATGGTGGCTCCTGGGTGTCTGCAAGCAGGGAGAAGGCTGAGCCCAGCACGGCAGCAACCCCCATCCTGGGGTCCTGCTGCGGCAGGGTGTCCTACCCACACCTCCCCCCCGGGCAGTAACCCACTGGTGGCCTTGGAGCGGGTCTGGCGGGCGTTTTCCCCCAGGCTCTTCTTGATGCAGGTCTGGATGTCGCTGAGGAGGTCACAGCTCTCCTCAGGGGACTGTGGGCAGAGATCAGGGGAGTGGCCGGCCAGTTAGGAACAGTGGCAATCAGAGGCCTGGAACACTCCACCCTCCAGTGTCACCCTGCAGTCCTGAAAGCAGGACCCCCGGCTGGGTCCCAGGGCAGCCCGACAGCTCATGGCATCAGGCTGGGAGAGCGCCCAGGAAAACCAGAGCCCTACTCCTCCCTGGGTATCCAGAGCGGAGGGAGCCCGGCAAAGCTGCTTCACAGAAGCCAATTTACGTCCTGCCTCTCGACGTAAATTTCTAGATTACTCTCTACACATCTGGCTTGATGATACAGAGAAAAAACTGAAAAAATCCCTGGTTTTATTTAACTTAACCCATTAAATCTAAGCCAGCTCAAACCCAATCTGCCGGGGATAAGCCCAGGCTCCCGTCACCAACCAGTGCGCTGGAGTTTCCTGAGACCACCCTGCATGACCCATGGTGGCATCGTGCACGTGCAGAGCCGGGCCAAGGCTCAGGCCAGGGTGGGAGAATGAAGCGCAAGGCCCTGGCCACCTTTACCCCTCGTTCTCCGGCCCCTCTTCCCCAGGGGCCTGACACACCCTGACCTGCGCTCCGTGGTCTGAATCTAGCTCAGGGCCTGGGTTAGGCTGCACTGTGGATGGAGTGACTTTTTCTTCAGCTGTAATTCCACCTGGGACCAGTTCGCTTAGGAACCCGGCAATTCCTCCTCTCCAAGGCTTCCTTGGCTACCCCAGGCCCCGCAAGCCTCGGAGGGAAGCCTCTCACACTCAGATCCCAGGCCCACAACCCCGCCCTGGCAGGCTGCCGTACCTTGAAGAGGTGGATGCCCACCAGGAGTAGGAGGTGCTGGAAGGCAGTGGCCCTGGCCTTGGCCTCCGAGGAGCGGGCCTCCAGTTCCTTAAGCGTCTGCAGCATCCTGTGGTGAGATGGGCATGTTCTTAGGTCACTGCTGCCAGCGGTAGGCCCTGGAGCGCCCCCCCCATTTTCTGGAAATCCCCTCACCGGTCCCAGGCCTCGCGCTGCGGCTTAGTGAAGGGTGTCAGGGCGGTCACGTTGCGGCTGTGGTTCAACAGCAGGTCTGCAAACTGTGCCAGGCGGTAGGTCCAGGGCCTCCTGTCCTGGGTCTGGTCTGGCGTCTGCCTGGACTGTGTGCTGAGGGTCTGCAGCAGGCTGGGGAAAGGTGGGGGTGGGGGTCATGAGCTGGGCCAGTGCCCCGTGGACCCCCACTGCCACTGCCACCTCCAGCCCCGGAACTCACGGGGCCTCTGCAGCTTCACCCAGTTTAGCGGTGGGGAGCAGACGCTGCTCCGTGGCCCAACCTGCTCGGCCACCCTCAGCCCGCTCCCGAAGTGCCGCGCCCACCTGAAGAAGGCACTGCTAACCACCTCTCGGGTCTGGCTCTCCAAAGGGAAGGAGAACTGATGTTCAGTCTCTGGGATCTGGGACACGGGCTTCTTTGTTTCGAAGAACGAGTGGAAAAAACAAAACCTGGAGTGGGAGGGAGAAGACCCAGCATCGCCTCATCAGTGCCAGCTCTCTACCCTCCTTGGGTAGTATCACTGAGGGTCTGGTGCCAGGAGGAGGGAAGCACTCTGGTGATGATGAGAGGCAAAGGACACTACGCTGCTCAGGGCTGGACCCCCAGCTGCGTACAGCTGGGCACAAACCGGGCAGGGAGAATCAGTCCCCCACCCACCCACCCTCGGAACAAGATTGATTTGCGGCTGTGTGGTCTCGGTGGCCACAACTCTGCTGGTACCAAGACGGCTCCCCATGTTGGGCCCGCGACGAGGCTGTGCTAAGCAAAGGCTTCCCTGCAAAGGCGTGGCCCCAGCCTGGGGGGGGCCCGCTCGTCTGCTCCCTACCGATGGCTTGATCTGACGGCTTCTGGCTTGGGGGACCCGAAGGCGGGCTGGGCAAGAAGCTCAATTTTTTTGGCCATCCCACCCCGAAGGAGTTGGGGCTTCAGCATGGCTCACACCTGGCCACCTCCTCAATTAAGGCCTCTTCCTTCTCTGAGTGCAAATTGTCCACGATGCTGACCAGGCGAAAGATAATCCACTTCTGGAGCCGGAACACCACTCGCGCGGGCCTGGGGGTGGTAGAAGTCATTTCAAGGGGGCAAAAACATCCTCCACTGCCTCATCCTGGAGACAGGACAAGCAGGATCTCCTCGCCCCTTCTCACTAGTGGGACCCGCGCCCGAGCCAACAGGCCTTCTTCGGCAGTTATGGCTCCTCCCACCCGCCGGCCCTCCACTCCCACCCTGGTTTGGAACCATGAAAACCGGGAAGTCAGGGCCTTAGTCTCGCAGGCCCAGAAAGCCGGCCCCTGAGGTCCTGAGCCTGCTCCCCAATCACCTGTGCAGGGAAGCGTCCTGGGTCTTCTTCTGATTGTTGGTGCTGAAGTCCACCAAGGAGTCCAGATCAGGCTGCAGAAACATGTCCCGCAGCCATGCCACATAGCCCCTGAGGGCAGGGGCACTCAGGAACTGCACCACGCGCCAGTAGGTGGGCATGACAGGGAGGCCCTGGTTGGTGACGGACGTGAAGGCCACCACTGCGGCCAGCTGGCGCTCGGGGTCATCCGGACAGCCTTGCAGGAAGGCACTCACGTACTCATTCATCTCGGCACCGAACTTGGACTTGTTTGGCAACTGCAAGAGGAGGGTGTGGTGCTGGGGTCACTAGTCCAGAGGGTCCAACAGCCCCACAGGTTGAAGCGAGGCCTAGGCGGTTAGTCCTCCCCCGCCACCTGCTGCCCCAGTGGTTCTATCTCGCACCAGAGGGGCCCTCCCGCTGCCACGCTGCTGGAAGACCTTCCTTCTGACATCCAGCTGGACGAGGCCAGGCTCTTTTCTAGGCTGCAGGCAGGCAGGGTGGTGGCTCAGTCCAGCCTGGGCTACCCTGGGCTTCAGAACCTAAACCTCTCACATGCCAGGTCGCTTGCTACCTGTTTCTGTATGGCAACAAATATTGCGCCCCTACTCTTGACCTCCACGCAGGACTTTCTGCCTATCCCTCATCTACAAGGGGAATGACGGCTCGCGGCGGCCAGCGGGAAGGCGAAACGAGCGGGTGAGAGGGCTGACCCGGCAGCCCTTCCTGCAGGCTGGTGCTGCTTCATGAGCTGGGTGGATGGCAGGGTACCCTCACAGCAACGCCGGGCGGGCACTGCTCCCGACTCACAGAGAGGCGCAAGCTCGGGAAGGGACGCGACCTGCAGGTGGAGTCAGGGCTGGAACCCAGGTTCTGTGCTTTAACCACCCTTGATTCCTGTGACCAGCACTTAGCCTAGGGTGGGGCGCAGGGACAGTGCTCACAACACTGGTCGTGACTACACCCCTAGAAGTAACACTGGCCCGGGCGAGGGAGGGAGGCTGGACACACCGCCAGGTGGACGTGCCTCTGCCGAGGGGCCCGTGGGCAGAAAGGCAGGCTTTGCCAAAGCTCCTTTCAGAGAGGATGGACGAGGTGGGGAGACTCAGACAGGCCAGTCACCCAGAGGGCGGGTGGACCTGGACATCCACCTGTCCTCCAGCAGCGGTGCCTGCCCATCCCAGCCAGCAATACAGAGCAGCCCTCTTCTCCAGAACTTGGCTGATCCCCGAGGCAGCCTGCCTTCCTTCCTAGGAAACAGGTCTGCTGCCTCACCCTGGCGGTACCCACCTTACCAGTGACCATATGCTCCCCAAAAAGTCGGATCACATCTCCCCGCATCACCAGCTGCAGCTGCTCCTTGGACAGCAGGGGCAAGGCGGCGCCCAGCAGGCGGAAGCACATGAAGCTAAGGGGGTTGGGACAGGGCCTGGTCAGAGGCCTCGTTCCTGTGGGTGACCCCCAGGATCACAGGCCCATCTCCATGTATCAGATGCGTGAGAGAGGACAAGCACCGTGTACCTGGTTGGCCACTGCTGTTTCTTCAGTAGCCCTTGCTCCACCACTTCCTTCCAGAACCGAGGGAACGCGTCCTCTTGAAGCGCCAGGCGGAGCAGGTCCAGAGCCAAGGCGGGCAACTTGTGCTCCTTCTTCACATAGGTGGCAGCCATCTTCAGCACGTTCACCAGTCTGGGGGGGAGGTGCAGGGGGCTCATGGGGCAGCCACCTAGCACATGAGGCCTAGCGGGCCGGGCGGGCTGCAGGGATACCCAGGGGCTACTGCCAATCTGTGGATGGCCAGATGCAGCATTGTGTTCCCAGAAGAGCCAGCCCGTCACCTCCCTCCAACCTGGGGACGTTCTCAGGCGAGAACAGGTTGACCGGGCCCATCAGCTTCTCCAGCCTTGCGGGCACCTTCCGCTGGGCCAAGAGGAAGAGCTCCAGATGCTCGGGGGAGCCAAGCACCCAATCCAAGTCGGCCTTAAGGACACTGGGCAGGATCTTCTGCAACGTGGCTTCTGGGGCCTGGGTGGGGAGACAGGGTGAGGATCTTCTGCAGGATCTTCTGCAATGTGACTCCTTCTGGGCTGCATTCCACTCACCAGACTCCTATGAGCCCCCAGCAGCGCCGGTGTGAGGTAGGACAGTCAACCCCCCTGGCTAGGTGGGAGCGAGCACTTGTTAAAAAACTCAGCCCCCAAGTGCGAGGAACACTCATCCCACTGACTAGGAACTACTCTTTTAGTCATTCCTTTCCAGGGTTTTCTAGAGGATTAGTTATTTCTTATACAAAGAGTCCTGAGAGCTGGGATTCAAATTCAGGTCCTTCTGGCTCCGGGGACAGGGCCTGGTCAGCTCCCCTCAGTCTACCTCCATATCCAAGTTGAGCAGTGGTGGCCCCGACAGGGACGTCTGCCCCAAATCACAATGGTAAACACGTTTAATATGCTTCCCGCACGCCAGGTACTTTTCGAGAACTGCAGTGTCTAATACGGCAGCACTGGCCACCCACACTTGCAGTGTGGCTAATCGGGATGGAGGCGGGCTCTAAATGCAAACACACACTGGACTTGCGAGCTTTCACACATGCAGAAAATAAACTATTTGACAACTTTTCCACTAACTCCATTCTTCAACAATATTTTAGATACTAGTTACTAAGTTATGCTTCTTTTGCCTTTTAAATGCAGTTAGTAAGAAATGGCAAGTTACATACTGATGGATGGACATCTTTTTTACTGCCCTTCACTCTGCTGTGCCACGCACTCTGCATTTTTATAAAACCCTCTATCAGCAGGGGACAGGGCCTGGTCAGCCCCCCTCAGCCTACCTCCATATCCAAGTTGAGCAGTGGTGGCCCCGACAGGGCTGAGGGCTCTTGTGATGGTTAGCATTTTTAGCAATGAAATATTTTTACGTAAGGCACACACATTGGCTTCCATTAGACAGCAGCCACTGCATTAGCAGCCATGACATTAACAGACTACACACCACTCAAACATCTCCGTACTGGTGAACCAAAAAAGTTCACGTGGCTAGTTTTATCGTGCTGGCCTGCAACCCAACCCACAGTATCGCCGAAGCTGGCTTATATAGTTCTGAGGGACAGTGCTGCTCTAGAACATGAAGCTGCTCGGTCCCCACATTTATGTAACAAGAAGCACAGCCAGAGGCCCCATAGCAGGTGAGCCCATACCTCGGAGAGGATGTCCACCAGGGCCTTCTGGGGTTGCTCCTGCAAGTGGTTGGAGTGCTGGCCCAAGGCTTGCAGCAGCTTCACTGATTTCATCAGCGCCTCCTGGTCCTGGTACCCACAGAGAGACAGAGTAGGGCATGTGCCTCCCATTCCCACGCCTGTCCCCAAACCCTGTGTACCCCTAAAGCTCTTACCTTCACCAGTCTGCCTGACTGGAAGAGTGCTAGCACCCCAAACAGGTTTGCAAAGAGAGCAGGTCTTATCATTGCCTAGAAAAGGATGCCAGGCACCGTGAGAAGGGCCCAGGGCACTCCCCCCTGCCTCTCCACTCCCCAGGGTCACCACTCTCACCTTCTTCACCTTCTGCACATCATACTTCTCTTGTATCTGCTCCAAGATGCTGCCTAGGGGGATATCTTCAAAAGACTGTAACAGCTGCCAGGAGTTGAGGGAGAAGAGAGACAGGGTATCAGGGGCACAACTCAACCTCCCTACCCCCTCTCTCCCTTCAGCTTCTGCCAAGAAACCTTGGGTTCCCGCTACCCTGGCACTGCTCACCAGCCTCTGGGCAGTGGTGATGATGGACCTGCTGCCCAAGCGGGGGTCTTGTCTCCCCGCCCCACATCCACTCGGGGTTCAGAAAGGAAGTTCTGTGCCCAAATAACTGCTCAGCTGAGATTCTCAGATACTAGCCCACACTGTGCTCTGAGTTGGACCAAGGCTGATCCTAAAGAACTAGATCTTTCTCGCCTTGCAGTTGTCCCATCTCTTTAGACATGGCCTGTGATGAGCTGCGTGTTCAACTGAACGTCCCATCAGTAAGGGAGCTGACTCCAAAGATTATTACCAGTAAGAGGCTGGTAAATTCAAGTACCAGAGAGAAAACTTTCCCAACCTCTCAGTCTGGGATTCTCTACCTCCTTGTAAGGTGGGCAACCATCAGATCAGGTATCAACGTTTCCCCCCCCCCCTCGACCCCAGCTTTCCCCAGTCCTCAGCCCCTTGCCCTGCAGCTGAGACATCTGTCCTCGCCCCCCAACATTATGACCAGTACGGCTGGGGCCCTTCCAGGGACCACCTGTGCCACCTCACCTGAGCCAGGGCCAGACTGTAGCAGGGCCGGGCCGTTTCTCGCCCGACCCCCAGCCCAGTGATTAGGCGCTTCAGGGCGTACTTCATCTCGGATCCCTGCGGAACCAAGCGCACCCAACCCCACCAGTTAACACTGAGAAGGATCGTCGGGCTCCCGCCCACCTCAGTTCTTCGGTCCGGGCTCACCAGGCCATTCAGGTGAACGACCACATGCTCCGAGCCCCAACCCTTGCGGCCCGCCGCCGCATCTCGGCCGGATCACGCCAGCCGCCACCCCAGGGCCCGCCACCCTACCTCCGGCTTGGTGCGCAGATACTCCAGCAGCTTCTCCGTGGCCTCAAGTCGCGTCTCTTGCTGTGGCTTCGCGATGTCCCAGAAGAAGTCCAAGAACTCGCGGCTGTGTTTCAGCAGGTCATGGCGATCGGCAGGCCCGCCGCTGGTTTTCGCCTCCGCTCGGGGAGCCAGGGGCTCCGAGGGGTCGGGGCTCTCCATCTCCGCCATGCTCCACAGACACGTGGGCTCCGAAGACGGCCTCTTCCAGGTCAGGTCGCGGCGCAGGCGCGCAGGCGCCCTGTGTGGGGCTGACAGGGGGCGTGGCCTCTGGGGGCGGGGCCCCGGGAGGCGGGGCCTCGGGGAGGGGCCCGGCGCAGGGCCGCTTCTGCTCTTCCTAGCGACAGTCTGAAGTTTGGATTTTAATATTCGTGTGATGGGAAGTCACTACGGGTTTTTTGCAGGGGAAAACCTGGGCCGCCTTTTCTGACTGCCGTGTGGAGAATGGACTGTGGGAGTGCAAAGGAGGAACGGGGAAGGCCATTCGGAGGTAACGGTGGGTTGGACAGGTGACTGAGGACAAGCCAGATTGGGGCTCGTGCACCTGTGAGGGATGCCCCTGGGGGAGAGGAAGAAAGAGGGGTTGCTAGGTTTGGGGCTAAAGTAACTGGGTACACTGTGGTACCATTTACCGGGCTGGGGAGTGTTGGAGGGATGGTGGAGGTAGTGGATCAAGAGTTCCATTAAATCTGATATTTTTTGCAATAGTAAAAGATGGGGCCCAGAGTTCTATTACAATCAGGTACCTTTTGCAAGGTGCCAGTGTGGGGCTGGGCCAGCTTCTTGGCTTGAGAACTTGCCTCTGGAGGGTTGTATCCCTGGTGACCCAGCCCTCTGCAAGGGGCAGGTCAAGCCAACCCTGGCTTTTAAATTCCACACACGAGGACCCAGCACCCATGCCCTGGCCCCTGGGGAACCTCCTTTTCTTTCAACCTCTTATGCCTTGTAGTCTATTTTAGAGAGTGACTAGGGGGTTTATCTCCTAAACAGAGCCTCAGGAAGCAGAAAGTGAATGGGGAAGTATGGAGGGGAGCTGGGTCTCCTATGCTGTGCTTGGGGGACACCCTGACACCAGCTGCAAAGTCTCACAAAAAAATAACCAAGAAGCAGGAATGGCATCCAGAAGATTGGATCTTTATTTAGTCTAGCCCATATGAGGCAGATCAGCAGAGGGAAATCAGCCTGGAGGGAAGGATGAAGGATGGAGCTGCCAGCCATACCCCAAGCCCTGCCTGTCCTGCCACTTGGAACCCAGAGCCAAGGCAGGGGCTTAGCCTTCTACCTGGTCATCCAGGTGTTCCAGCTGAACTCAGGGCTGGCCCAGGCCCTGGAGTTCCTTCCTCCCCATTCTCAGTCCCTTGGGGGGGGGGGAGGGTAGGGAGCCAGAGTCCATGCAACTGACCAGGTCAGAGGTTGAAAGCCAGAGCCACTGGTGAGCACATACCCTTGCGCACTGTTTATATGCGACATCACTGCCGGGCCTGCTCTGGGCCTGCCTGCAAGGCTTGAGACTCCCCTGACAGATACTCCCCCACCTTAGAACCCCTGGAAGGAGCAGCAGTCTTTGGGGATACTGGAGACATGGGCGTGCTCTGCATGGGCTGACACCTGGAGCAGGGTTCCCTGGCCACAGGTGCTGGTGTTTCCTGTTGGTCCTTGCAGGTGCTGGTGTTCGTGCTGGTGCTGGACCTCAGCTTGGGGTGCAGCCAAGTGGCTGAGAAAGGTATGAGTCATGATGCTGGCCACTGCAGAGCTCCCAGCAGCCACAAGCCCAAACACATCAGCCTCTGTGTCATCCAGGCTGTCACGAAGAATGAGGGGGTAGGCCCAGGCACTAGTCGCAGACTTGGCTACCAGGTTGCTGAGCAGAACCCCAGTGCTTGGGGATAGGTGTCTAGAGCCAAAGGAGCTGTTCAGTGAGGAGGTGAGAAGGAGCACAGAGCCACTGCTGTCCACAGTGGCCAGGACACTGCTGCCAGGGGGCTCAGGAGCTTGTGGTAAGCAGGAGTCAGGGCTGGGCCCTCCTGAGTGTAGGGCTGCCTCCAGCAGTGTCAGCAGTTCTGGGCCAGCTGAGGGGCTGGGCGTGGTGTACAGGACGCCCTGGGGCACATGTAACTGCAGTGCTGGCTCCAGTGTGGGCATGGGCTCTGCCAAGGGTCTTTCCAACTTCAAATCTTTGGCCAGCAGATTCAGTAGAGCATCCCCTGCAAGTTCTGGTGTGGGGGTGCGTGCGGCCCTGCGGAGCATGGCTGCCAGTTTTTGGTTGATGGCTCGGGCCCCGCGACCCAGTGGTGTCCCATCGGCATGGCAAAGAAATGGACAGAGGCCCTCTGTACCCTGGGCTTCCAGCGCTCTAGCCAGGGATGCATCCACCACGAAGCCCTCTTGAGCCAGTGTGATGGGGCCCACCAGCAGGCGTGACCAAGGCAGGTGGCCGAAGCGTGTGTGCAGCAAGCGCAGGGCAGGCAGAGCCGAGGGAAGCCCCAGGCTGGGGGTTAGGGTCTGCACAGGGCCGGGCGTCAGGGCAGTTGAATTGCCCGAGGAGCCATTGTGGAAGAGGCCCCAGAACGTGGCACCTGGCAGGGAGACAAAGGGGTTGCACCAGAGTCAGGGACACTGGGGTCAGGGGGTTTCAGCAGACTAGGTGAAGGGTCACTGTGTTAGCCTGGGAGCTGTAGCTACTGACGAGGCCTGGAGACCTGGGTCAGTAACCAGACCTGGGGGCCAGATCACATGGGCCTGGGATTAAGGGTTGCAGCCTAGGGTTGGGGCTATTGCTCAAAGCGTGGGGTCCTCAGCCTTGAGGTCAGGGCCACTCTCCACATTCTGGTCATTGACCAGGCCTGCGCTTAGGTTGCTGTCTAGGGTCATGGGTCACTGACCTAGCCCTGTGGCGTGAGGATGCACCACTGCCAGACACAAGGCTGCTCCAACTCCGGCGTCCACGACGTTGCCTCCTGCAGCAAGCAGCTCTCGGCCCTGGTGGGAGCACGTGGCTGCAGCAAGGAAGGGGTTGTCTTGGGGAGGGGACTGGGACCAGCTACCTGGCCCTTCCCCTCCCCCCAAGCTGCTCCAGCACTGACCTGCAGGGCTGATGATGGCACTGTGGTGGTATACGCCCAGGCGGTGGGAGTGCCCACTGGGTGGTGGAGCTACAGAGCCCGAGGTTCCTGGAGAGCTGCCCCTGGCTTGAAGTTGGGTCACAGCCAGGGAGAAGCCAACGGCCAGCAGCAGCAGGGCAGCAACTAGTTGGGCCCAGGCCCCAGGCCGACCACCAACCTCGTTCCTGCAGAAAGTTGCATCCTGAGCCAGGGGGACAGGGGGACACCCACAATCCTGAGGAGCATTCAGGGACTAGTTCCCCAAAGGTTCGGATTGCAGGAGGAGCCTTTAAACTTTCCAAGGCGACAGGGCCTCCCCAGAGTGCTTGGCATGGATGGAGATAACAGAGATGGAGAAGAGCGTGGAGAACCAAGGCTTGGCTAGGGAGGGACTCCGAGAGGAGCTCGGAGAGGCAGGGCTGACTTAGCTGGGAGGGGTGGCCTGAGGGGCCTTGACAGTCTTGAGGAGCAGAGCCCAGCCAGGAATAGCCAACCTGCCTGGCAGGTGCCTCTTGCACCAGGGGGCGGGGCCTGGGAACCTTTGACAGAAAGACCTTCAGTGCTGATTTGGTACAGATGTACCTTCGGACACACTGACCTTGGGGTGAGTGGCACAGGCCAGATCTGGGACCCTGTCCCATGTTCCCCACATTCGACCCGAAAGTTCCTAGAGCCGAGCCAAGGACCGGGATGTCTGGCTCCCTATAAGGCTCCGAGAGGGCAACTAGCCAGCCTCAGACCTGCAGAGCCACGACCCTTCTTGACTCACCCAGAGGAGTCCTGAGATGTCCAGGGATCGGGAACAAGAGGCTCTGCCAGCTCCTCTTCCTCCTCCTCCTCCTCATATTCCAAGTTTGGTTCCCAGAGCTGCAGTTTCTGGTAGAGCACAGGCCCTGCCGCGGGTTCCATGCCCTCCTGCCAGCCAGCCAGCCTTCCCAGCTGAGTCCCAGGAGGCGCTGAGCGCGGGTGGGTGGGAGGTGGAGGCAGCCTTGGGGAAGGGAGGTGGTGGAATCTAGAACAGGTCTGGGCAGGGCACAGGGCCAGGAGGCTGCATGTGGGCCTGCCCTTTTAGGGAGCAGGGCCCAAGGGGCTCTCACAGCGTTGGGTGTCACAGCTCAGCACCCAGTCCCAAGGTCCTCACCACAGGTCTGAGACCCAGAATACCCTATGCGCCTTCTTTCAGAGGAGCCTTGGGTCCCCACGCTGGTGACAGTGGAGTTTGAATTAGGGCTAGTTACATTTTGTGACTTAGATCAGGGCTCAGCGTGTGACTAGGAGCTGGTGTGATCTCCAGCCGGGGTCTTCAGCTAGGGGCGAGTCAAGGCTCAGGCTGAGGTCACTGGATAGGTCCCTCTGGGCTTTTCTGGTGCAGCTGCGTATGTGAAGGGAACACCCTGGGCGGCATGTGGCTCTTGCCCAGCAGGTGGCGCCACAGACTGCCAGGGAACTGTGGCCTGGAAACAGTTGCCAGGTTGCTGGGACTCAGGAGGACTTGCTCTGTGCAGCCCCACAGAGCGCTGCCAGGCTGGCTACAGAAGCCGGCCACCTCTCTGCTGACCACTCTCTACTGTGACTACCTCAGACCTGCTCCATCTCCCTTGCCTCTTACCCCGAACCTTCCAGCTCACATCTCAGAGGATGATCTTGCTTCCTAGTCCACGTAGACTGGTAAAGGTCCACACCAGGAGTCCCCTTCCATCCCATTACTGACTCGCTTCCCCACCTGTTGCCATGGAAGAATCATCTCCTGTTTCTGACCCCAGCCCCTTCTACTTCTCCAGGGACCAATTTCTCTCTCCTTTTTCTCTCTCCTGTAGCTTCACACCTTCTCTTTTGAATTCTTCTCAGTGACATTTAAACAGGATTGAGTCCTCAGACATGCCAATGTAGGCCCTCCCTGGTGGCGCAGCGGGAATCTAAGCACCAAGAATCTAAAGCCACTTCAGCATGAGTTCATCCCTACCCTGGAGGTGACCCACATGGCTCAACAGACCTCTCCTGACCTACCCACTGCTCCCCTCAGCGGTGTGCTTCGTTGATCTGCCTGTTCTGCTCCCCACTCTGTCTCTGGTGAATCCTCTCACCGCCCCTGCATCTCTGGCCTGTACCCCGGTTCTGTATGCATAAATAAATGTATCTTTTAAAAAAATGCCAATGTATACCTAACAGACACCTATTGGAACGTTCTTAGCTGTACTAATCAGAACAGTCCCAAGTTGGAAACTGCACACACACCTTGTCAGTGGAGTGGCGGGACACACATGGAAGGCACTGCAGAGGCGAATGTCTGCAGAGGAGTCTGCAGTAGTGGTGAGAATCTAGGCGCTCGCAGAGACAATGATGAGTGAAAGAAGCCAGACAAGAGAGTCCAGGGAACTTTCTATTGGTATGATGTCCAAGGTCAGGCAAAACAGTCTCTGTCCTTAGCAATTAGGTCGTGGCTGGAGGAGCACGGAAGGCTTCAGGGATGCTGGTCACACTCTGTGTCTTAACCAGATGTTGGTTGCCTGGCTGGACTGGTTGTGAAAATGCACCCCGCATCCTGACTTTGGGGGTCTGAGCTGGGGACCGGGAGTCTGTGATTGGGCTGTGGGCACAGAAGGTGGATGTTGGGGTCACTGCTGGAGGGGTTTTGCAGACAGAACCAGTACTCAAAGAGATGTTTAGGGCACCCCTATTTTCACCTCCTGCTTCCTGACTCTCAGGCATTACCTGGCGGAGTGGCCCTGATCTACCAAAAATCATGCTCGCCTGCTGTCTCTGCTGCCTCAGCTCACTACAGATTGCTTTATGCCTCCCCCACCCACCTGGGAAACTTGGTTACCAGGTTTTCTGAGTTCTTGGACCAACACAAAGCAAACCAAATGGCCATACCTGCAAAGGTCTTTGTTTTGACAGGGGTGATGGGGTTGAGGGGAGAAATTGCAATTACCATCTGCTCTCACTTCATGAAATAATTTGACTTCACTTCTATTAACACGTGTGGGGAGGTCATACTCAGAGAATGAAGGGCATCCTCTCCCAGGAGGAGGCCGTGGGAGCTGTCCCTGAACCGCTCCCGTCACCCTTAGCTCCTGCTTTGGCTCCTGTTGTCCAGCAGACTTGATAGGTTGACCCTGCCCAGCCACATTCTCCTGCTCTTGGCCTGGGTGCTGACAAGCTCTTTGGGACTAAGACCTCCACGGACTGGGCCCCAGGGACCTTTCCTTGTGGTGTCTTTCTTGTTCCCATAACTCTGGGTCTGGATAGCACTGCCCTCCCAAACCCATCCCCAGCGGAAGGAATATGGAAGAACTCAGGCTTTTCGCCTCTTCTACTTCCGGCCTCTGTAACCGCCACCTGCAGCTTTGCTTTCCTCCCGGCTTTCATGTTGTCCAGAATCCTTCTCCCTTTGCCCAAATCTACCGTGAACCTGCCTGTCTTGGGGTGGTTGCACAACACCGCCATTCCCAGTGATGCCGATAGGCTGAGCTCTGGTTAGATGCCAGCCAGGCTCTGGGGGGAACAAGAGGTCTGACCAAGGTGGCTCCCGGGGCAGGGGAGCCAGTCACTTCAGTGGGCTGGGGAATGGCAAGGGCTTCAGGAGACCTGGGTCCCCTCCAGTTTCTGCCCCGCATTTACCGTGTGACCACAAACAAGTCTTTTAACCTCTCAGAGTCTCAACTCCACTTCTATAAACTCAGGGCAACGTTATTTACTCATCCTGGGCTGTTGTTCAGATTCAACAAGGAAATACATTTAAAACATTTAGGCTGGTGCCTGGTACGAGGGGTCTCTCCAAAAACATGAGTTCCTTCTCAGTTCTGTAGGGCTCAATCTGCAATGCTAAAATGCTATGGGCAGTCCCCCAGCACCACTCTCTCTCTCTCTCTCTCTCTCTCACACACACACACACACACACACGCGTGTGCACACACACTACCAGCTCTTGGTCTGAAGGGCACGACTAAGTGCATTGGCTCTTGTGTTCATTTTCTCATTTCCTCATTCATTTATTCTCTTCGTTTTTGCTGCACATTAGAATCACCTGGCAAACTTACACACACCCCACCCCCAGTCAGGCCAATAAAATAATCGAACCAGTCTTAAGGTTGGAGATTGATCAGTATTTTTAAAACGGGTGTCGCAGGCTTTCCGTGTGTGAGGACGAGCCTGAGCACACCACTGCCAGTCCAACCTGCTAGCTCAGAGGTTTCTGCACTGGAACCTCAAGGATTTTAAAGTGATATCAACATGCCGGCCCCTCCCTGGACATGCGCCTCCATCACCATGGCGCTGAAAGCTCCCCACGTGACTGTCCTGAGCAGCCGAGTCTTGGGATTACTCAGCCCTCACAGGTGTGCTGACTCCCTCTCCAACAAACGTGCTGGGGGGTGGTGAGGAGTCGGAGTGGCCAGAGGCGGGCTGTCCCTGCTCATCATCTCTCTGGAGGTGCATGTGGTGAGGGGTAAGTAAGCCTTTCTCCAGGCTCCCTCTGAACTGGGATTTGATTGATTACTGTCAGGCTGAAGGTAATGCAGCATGGTGGGGGTAGAAGGTTTGACTTTACCTTGCAAAGTGATTCTCTGTGTGATGTGACCAAAATGTTAGTAAAAAAGAAAATCACTTCCAATAGCTTAAAGCACCACAGGGGTTTTGATTTTGAGCAAGTCAGGAACAGCCTCAACAGACAGGTTGCTGTGGAGGAGGAGAAGAAGGGAAGGGAAGAGATCTTAATTCTGACTGGTACTGTGTGCACTGGCACAAATCGCTGGGGCTTGGGGGGTGTATAAAGCTGACTCCCCACTCAGCGGGGCTTTTTCCTAAGTTCTTCCGAAATCCCCTGGCCACACCATTATCTGGGTCTGTCACCCCCAGGCCCTTGGTGTGGGCGCCACGGCAGCTGACCCCTCCCAGGTGACAGGCAGCCCAGGCTGCCACTTCTTGCTGCTGAGGTCTCATCTTCCCTCCAGGTGGCGCTCTTGGATAAGCCTTAACAGGATGCAGTTCCGGGCTTTTCTCTTCCACGCTCCTGTCCAGTCCCCGGGAAACAGCTATACACCATTTCCTCCCAATAGATTTTAGGAGTATCAGTCTTGTTCGCAGCAGCCTGTCTTTACTGTCAAAGCCACTGTGATCCAGCAAGTGGATTATGCATTTGATTAAAAAGAATTATATTTATTGAGGCATCGTTTATATAACGTCTAATTCACCAATTTTAACAGATACAGCTATTTGCCAACACCACAATCAAAATGAACATTTCCATCATCCAAAAAGTTTCCTTGTGCTCCTTTGCTTCTCCTTTTACTCTGACCTTTGGAAGCTAACAGTCTGATTTCTAGCCCTTACATGTTTGCCTTTACCAAATGAATCATGCTTTGGGGATTTACATACATGGAACCATCAGTATGTAATCACGAGCAAATGCCTTCTTTCACTCACCTAACATCTTTGAGAAAACCCATGTTGTTTCATTAAACTATTAGTTTTTAATATTTATTGCTGAAATGTTTTTATTGCATCTATCTTCTGTAATTGTCTACCCACTGATGGAGATTGCGTTCATGTTTTTTTATTATCATGAATGTAGCTTGCTATAAACGTTTGTGTAGAAGTCTTTGCATGGATTCACGTTTTCATTCCTCTTAAGTCACGGTATAGGAGTGGGCTTTCTGGATCATATGGTAAGTACATGGCCAACTCAATCAAAAACTATCAGCCAACTTTATAAAGTAGCTATACTATTTTGTATTCCCCTGAGCAGTGAAAGAAAGTTCCAGTGACTCCACATTTTTGGCAAGTTGATACCATCAGTTTAAAAAATTTTAGACACTCTGGCGTGTGTATATTTGTGGTGGTATGTGACTGAGGTTTTAGTTTGCATTTTACCAATGCCTAATGGTATTGAATATCATTTTATTTGCATATTTTCCATTCATACATCGTCTTTGGTCAAGTGTCAAATCTTTTGCACATTTAAAATAAATACTGGCTAGACATGTTTCACAAATAGGAGGGGTCAGCTACCATGGCGTCCACACCAAGGGCCTGGGGGTGACAGACCCAGATAATGGTGTGGCCAGGGGATTTCGGAACAACTTAGAAAAAAAGCCCCACTGAACGGGGAGTCAGCTTTACACACCCCCGCAAGTCCCAGCGATTTTGTGCTGGGACACACAGTACTAGTCAGAATTAAGATCTCTTCCTTTCCCTTTTTCTCTCCCCACTGCAACCTGTCTGGTGAAGCTGTTCCTGACTCGCTGAAAACCCCTTTAGTAGTCTCAGCTACTGGAGACAGCTGGAGTGATTTTCTTTTATTACTAGTATTTTGGTCACATCACACAGAGAGGATCACTTGCAAGGTGTTTTGCAAAAGTACTTTTACAACCATCTTTCTTAT
>NW_004567118.1:31346133-31359800 GCF_000260355.1 Condylura cristata | reverse complement strand
GTGAGAGGATTCACCAAAGACGGAGTGGGAAGCAGAACAGGTAGATTGACGAAGTACACTGCTGAGGGGAGCAGCGGGTTGGTCAGGAGAGGTCTGCCACGCCATGTGGTCACTTCCCGGACAGGCGGGGATCGAACTCATGCTGAAATGGCTTTAGTGTCTTAGTGCTGTGCTTTAACCCGCTGCGCCACCAGGGAGGGCCTATTTTCAGCATTTTAAAGTGTGTACTTTGGTGGCATTAAGTTCATTTATATATATTGTTGTACGACAACGCTCCATCGTTCGTTTCTAGAACTTTCTCATCCTTTCAAAAAGAAATCCATTAAATAATAACTCCCCTTCATCCCAATATCGAGTCCACTTCCTGCCTTACACCGAGAATTTTTTTTTTAAGATTTATTTATTTGTGCATACAGAGCTGGGGTACAGGCCAGAGGTGCAGGGGGGGTGAGAGGATTCACCAGAGACAGAGTGGGGAGCAGAACAGGCAGATGGAGGAAGTACACTGCTGAGGGGAGCAGCAGGAGGGTCAGGAGAGGGGGATGGGTGGAGGGGAATCAACTCCACAGGCTGCAGCTAGTTTCTTAGTGCTGCGCTTTAACCCATTGTGCCACCAGGTAGGACATCTGTTTTCCTTTCTTATCTAAGAAATCTTTGCCTAACACACGGGCACAAAGATTGGTCTTATGTTTTCTTCTAGAAGTGTTAGACTTTTAGCTCTTATAGTTAGGTCTATATTTTGAATTCATGCTAGGGTATGATGTGAGGCAGGGGTCAAGATTCACCTTGTTTTCACAAACATCACTCTAAGGCCATTGTGGAAAAGACCGTCTTTCCTCATTTCCAGCTTTCATGGACAATCAGTGGACTCTATATAAATATATGAGCCTCTTTCTGGACATTATTCTGTTCCATCAACATCTCTGCCATTCCCAAGCTGAGAAACACTGTCTTTTTTTTTTTTTAAGATTTTATTTCTTTAATAATTTTTGAAGATTTAAAAAATTTATTTATGCATACAAGAACTGGGGTGTAGGCCAGAGGTGTGGGGTGAGGGGTGAGAGGGTTCACCAGAGACTGAGTGGGGAGCAGAATAGCTTGATCGCCCTGAGACTTTAACCCCTGTGCCACCAGAGACGCCTGAGAAACACTGTCTTGATTACTGTAGTTTTATAAGAAGTCTCAAAATTTCACCTTTTAAAAAATGTTAGAATTAATCTTGTCAATCTTTAAGAAGGGAAGCTTCCAGAGATCTTGATTGGGTTAGCAATACTATTTGGCTCCATTTGGGGTGAATTGATAACATTAAATTTTAGGATGCATGAACTAGGTCTATCAGTCTATTAGGACTTCTTTATGTATCTCAGAAATGCTTTATAGTTTTCCTTGTACAAGTTTAGTATATATTTTGTTAAACAGATTCATGAGTGTCTTGAGTTTTCTATTATTGTAACTACTATGGTAAATTTCATGTTCTGCTTATTCCCTCGTCATAAAAAATTGCACCAACATTACATTTTCTCACTAATATCAAGATATCCAATTACTTTTTGTATATTGACTTTGATCTTGGTATCCTGAGAACTTGCTAAACTCATTTATTAGTCTAGTAGGTTTTTCTGCTAAATAGCTTTAAGATTTTCTACGCAGCCCTGTTTTATGAATAGAGTTTCACTTCTTTCTAATCTTTACACCTCCCTCCCCTCACCCCCTTTTGCTTTATTACATTGGCTAAAGACTTCCAGTGCCATCTGGAATAGAGCAGGTGACATAAACTACCAGGCTGAGTGGGGGAGGGGGGGGATGGAGTGGGCAGTGGTCGCCAAAGATCACAAAACTGGTTTTCAAGCACTCCCTTTTCGAGTTCCACTCTGGAATGTCAGCATCATCGCTTCAGTGGTCTCCTACCCTCCCCGGGTCTTAGTCAATACTGAGACAAGATGAGGCCCATTCTCATACCCTGTCACACCTGCCCGCCTCAGGCAGGGCTCTGTCACCATGCCGAACCCACACAAGCCCAGGGGGGAGTATCACTCCTGGGGCACACACACACACTTTGACCAAATTAGGGTGATAAAGTGGGACGGGGGCAGGGGAGTGGTGGGAGATTCTGATGAGGGGTGGGTGAATAGGATGGGGCTGGGGGGTGGAGAGCACCTGGAGAGACCACCCTCCAACCCCCCCCACTGAGATGGGATCTAGGGGCGCTGAGGAGAGTGGGAGTGCCTAGGGCAGGTAGCAGCCCTCAGAGGGCCTGGCAGTGATGGGGGGGGAAGATAAGAGGGCTGGGGAGCTGTGGAGGCTGGGTGGAGGGGGCCGGCAGGAGAATGGAAAGGCCACGGCCCAGTTGGAGTGGGGGAGACACCGGAAAAGATGAGGCAAAATAGCAACCTGGGGGGAACTGGAGAGGCCCAAACAGGAGTAGGTGGGGTTGGGAGTGACTAGTAACTGTCTTTTCTTACATACAGATAAAATTTTAAAATGCTTATAGTAAAATACATATAATATATACATACTTTAATATTTATAAAGTGTATCTATAATAATATATGAAAATATATTTTCAGCATTTTTTTAAAGATTTATTTATTCATACGGAACTGGGGTACAGGCCAGAGATGCAGAGGGTGAGAGGGTTCACCAAAGACAGATTGGGGAGCAGAACAGGCAGATTGACGAAGTACACTGCTGAGGGGAGCAGCGGGTTGGTCAGGAGAGGTCTGCCACGCCATGTGGTCACTTCCCGGACAGGCGGGGATCGAACTCATGCTGAAATGGCTTTAGTGTCTTAGTGCTGTGCTTTAACCCGCTGCGCCACCAGGGAGGGCCTATTTTCAGCATTTTAAAGTGTGTACTTTGGTGGCATTAAGTTCATTTATATATATTGTTGTACGACAACGCTCCATCGTTCGTTTCTAGAACTTTCTCATCCTTTCAAAAAGAAATCCATTAAATAATAACTCCCCTTCATCCCAATATCGAGTCCACTTCCTGCCTTACACCGAGAATTTTTTTTTTAAGATTTATTTATTTGTGCATACAGAGCTGGGGTACAGGCCAGAGGTGCAGGGGGGGTGAGAGGATTCACCAGAGACAGAGTGGGGAGCAGAACAGGCAGATGGAGGAAGTACACTGCTGAGGAGAGCAGCGGGCGGGCCAGGAGAGGTCTGTGCCCATGTGGGTCACCTCTGGGGCAGGTGGGGATAGAATTCATGCTGAAGTGGCTTCAGCTTTTTAGTGCTGTGCTTTAACCCGCTGCGCCGCCACCGGGGAGGACACACACGGAGAACATTTTGAGCCACCATTCTGCTTCCTCCCCAGTGGAGCATGATGGGAGACCTCTTCACTGGGGTGAAGGGAGGTGGGGGAGGGGATGGGTTGGTGGGTGGGGCAACAGGGGTCTGAGGCTTGGGCTGGGACTGGAGGAGCTGAGAGAGCTAGGGATGGGGGGATGGCAAGGAGGGTGGTCAGGGCAGCAGTCTTGATAAGTTACACTTCTTCCCAAGCCAGATTCCTCTGGTCCCCTCTCAGTGACCACCTGCTGCTGCAGTCCCCTCTCATCTCCCCCCTCTCCCCCAGCTGCATCTGTGCAGTGACAGCTGCTGGAGCCTCCCCAGGCTGGATGGGCTCCTGGCTGCCAGGATGGCCCTGCCCCCACCCTGCCCTCAGCATGCTCTCATCCTGCTGGAGGTGGGAAGGGAGAGAGGCCTGGGGCCCCTGCCTTCCCTCCTTCACTGGGTCTAGGATGGCTGGAGTTGGCATTAAATCCTATTTGTGTTTTACTCGTATCAGGCCATTGAGGGACTCAGCGGAACGGCCCCTCTGGAAAGTGGGGAGATACTCTGCTTGCCATCACATGGGGGACTGGAAGGTGTCCCTTGCTGGACTAGACCAGAGGGAACCAGAGGGATTGTGGGAAATGGGAGGAGGTGGTGGAGCTGGAGTGGGAGGAGGCATCACATTGTCAGGCAAAGTTAGGGAGTTACTCAGGGGCTGTGTGAAGTAGGACTGGGAGCCACTTGGGGGTCTGAGTTGCTAGAGTGGGACTGGACATGGAAGGAACCTGGGGACCGGGAGGAGTGGATCCTAGAAAGGATGGGCCAGAAGGAAGACCGAGAAGGCGAGGGGGCATAGAGAAGGTGAGAACTGAACCAGGAAAACCTGGAAGAGGCTGGGAACACAGGCAGGATGTGAGGTGTGAAGGGGCCTGCAGGAAGTGGGGTGATGTGCAGGGGCTGTGAGGACCTGGCAGCTCTGGGAAGGAAAAGGAGGTAAGGGGGAGAAGGGGGTGAGGAGAGGGCTTGGGAAAATGTGGAAACTCCAGGGCAACCTGGGAGGGGCTGCGAGAGACTCCTTCATCTAGACGTTAAAACTCCCTGCCGTGATTAATAGGTTTCTCAACTTCTTGTAGTTCTACCAGTGCCTGCGTTCCCCACTTCGGGACCGAGTTATGTGCACGCCTCACTGAAATTCCTACCTCCACTCTGACCCCACTGAAAGCCAGGCTCTGTGTGGCATCAACCGATCGTGTCCTCCCCCTTCTTGACACCCTCCACAGCTCCACACCCTGCACCTTTTCTCCAAGGCCTCCCTCCCTCTCTGTTTTCGAGCCTCTGCCTATCTCTGCACTGTCCTCTCCGCAACTTGATACTCCAAACTGAATCCAGACTCAGGATTTTACTTCTGCTTGGAATGTTCTAGCCCACAACCCCTCTGGTTCCCTCTGGCCTCACCCCCCTTCTCTAAGTCTCAACCAAATTTTACCTTCTTTGGATAAGACATTCCAGACCCTCCCTCCCCCCAGATAAAGTGGTTCCTGCCTTGCCGGTCACTGAGCTGCCCATTATCCTCCTGCCTCCTCCACTACCAGCACCCCCATCACAGGACCACCCCCTAGACTCCACATAAGCTCTCGTGTTCATGCTGTATTCCCTGCCTAGCAGATGGTCGGTGCTCAGTAAATGCTTGTTGATTGACCAATGATTGGCACATTCATTCACACTTACGCTCTTTCTCAGCAGCAAGAGTAGAATAACCAAGGGTTGAAGGCACCCAAGTGACCGTAGATGGGTGAGTGAATGAAGTGGGGCATATCCCTCTCATGGAATATTTCAGGCTTTTTTTTTTTTTAAGATGTATTTATTTGTGCATACAGAGCTGGGGTACAGGCCAGAGGTGCAGGGGTGGTGAGAGGATTCACCAGAGGCAGAGTGGGGAGCAGGACAGGCAGATGGACGAAGCACACTGCTGAGAGGAGCAGCGGGCGGGTCAGGAGAGGTCTGCCGCGCCATGTGGGTCACCTCAGGGTGGGGATCAAACTCGCACTGGAGCAGCTGCAGCTCTCTTGCAGTGCTGCACTTGAACCTGTTGCACCACAGGGAGGGCCCAAAATTTCAGACTTTAAGAGGAATTCTTATATGATATAATATGGTCAAAACTTGAGGACACCACGCTAAGCCGGTCATAAAGACAAATACGCATGTGGCCACTTAGAGGAGGCTCACAGGCTGTCAGACTCGGAGACAGAGTAGACTGGCGCGGTGGGAGGGGAGGGAATAGGAGTCAGTGGCGATTGGGCACAGTTTCGGCTTTACGGGATGAAAAAGCCCTAAAGGTGGACGGGAGCGGCGGGGGCTGCTGGCTGTCAACGGGAAAGTACTTTCTCAGTACTCACTAATGTACTGACCTGGACACTTAGAAATGGTTGAGAGGTCAGGTTTTATTTTGTTTTCTACCTCACTAAGATAGAACATGATGGATACAGTCACAATTGCCGAATCTTTTCGGTGGTTTGTTCCCTTTCTTATTTCTGACTTTTATTTTATTTTTATGAAAATATCCATCTTCACCCAAAGTCTTTTGCTTTGATTTCTATTTGATCTGATGTCATTATTGCCTCACTTATCTCCACTCCTTATCTCCCAGCCCCCCCCGTTTTTTTGGTAGTTGCCTGGGAAGGTATTTTTGTCCATCAGTTACATTTCGGTCTTTTTATATAGGCTGCTGGTGGGGTGTGTCTCCTGTTAAGACACTATAGATTTTATCATTTTGAAAGCTTCAGTCTTTCTTAGGCAAATTTAGTACATTTAAATGTATCATGATTAGCAGTACATTTGAATTTACTATGCTCCCTTATATTTTCTACTTCCTATGCTGTCTTCCTTGTGTATCCCCTTTGCATATAGTTTCAAGAATCTGATCGTTTCCTTCAAGGGCTTGTTTAGAAAAACATCTAAGTTCTGTTCTTCCTCTTTCCCCTGCCCACAGGTAATCATTTCTTGTTTCTATTTTAGTGGCTTACAAAAAATTACTGCTGTGATTTTAAACAATACATAGGCTTTACCATATCTCGATTATTAAATTATTATTTTCCCTGACGTCCACTTTTCCACATTTTGATATGCTCTACCTTGGCATATTATGCAGCCATCAAAGGGAGGGAAGGTTGGTTACGTGCTACAACATCGACCAACTCTGAAACTAAACTGAATGAAAGAAGCCAGTCGTGAAAGACCACGTGCTGTAGGGTCCGTTCACATGAAAGCCCCAGAACAGGCAAAGCCAGAGGACGCTGGTGACCAAGGCTGTGGGGCAGCTGCCGGGGAATTGGGGAGTACTACTAGTGGTCCAGGGTTTCTGTCTGGGGTGACGAAAGTGTTCTGGGAAGAGATAGTGGTGACGGTTGCACACTGCTGAGGTACTAAAAACCACTGACGTCACACCCACAGAGTCTATGGAATGGAAGTAAACGAGACTCAGTAAAAAGCCATCTGCGACTCTGAGCCTTCTGAAGAGGACAAGAATCTTAGGTCTTAGCCCAGGGGCCTCTGACAAGCAAACCTGCTGAGGGACTTGTGTGACAGAAAGTTGGTCTGGGAGTGACCGCGGGACTCCAGGGAGAGGGCTTAGGGGAGCCGGTTCCAGAGAGAAAGTCACCAGACATGTGCTCCTGAAGCTTCTACCTGTGGACTCAGTTCCACTGGGACTTGCCGAGGCACCTAGAGAGGGCGTCTAGGTAACCTGTAACCTGAAATTATTTTTTCACCTGAAACTGTAGTGTCAGCAATGAAACAAAATGAAATCAGTGACATTTTATGTATACTGACTTGAAAATAAGCTCATTGTTGTCTCTTGCAACTTACTGCTTCTTTCTGAATTCGTTTTTTTTCTTTCTTTCTGTCAGTGATGCCTGGAAATGTTCAGTTGACCTTTGCACCAAACTGAAGGAGTTTAAAGGCAAAGACCCTACACTCAGTAAAAAATTTCCCTACATTTTTGACATCCCCTGAAATGTAATAGCCTGCTGTTGACTGGACGTTTTAGATGGTATAAACACTTCCATAGCCTGTAAACACTGAAATATTAACGCTTGTTTTGATTGTCATGCATTATAGTCTGCATTCTTGACATAAAGGTAGAGAAAAGATGACGTCACCGGTTATATAGCGAGAGAATCTGTTCACAGCATTGCTGTCTGCATTGATCCATAAGTCCCACTCGGTGGTGTTCAAGGAAGCCTGTGCCTAATGGGACCTGCGCCGTGCACAGCAGTGTTTTCAAGGATCAACTCTATTTAATTTTCCATTACTCTTGAAGGATAATGTTGCTGTGCCCCCCAACGGTAGGTCAAGTTTATTTTCCTTTATCCTTTTGAAAATATTATTTTATTACCTCTGACTTCCAGTGTGCCGATGAGGGCTCTGAGTGAGATGCTTGTTTCTTATTTGAGGTGTATGTAATCTGCCTGTTTTTCTGGTTTAAGGATTTCTGTTCTTTTTCTCAATATTCTGATGTTTTCCTAAAATATGACGGTAGTATAGGTCTCTTGTTTGTTTCTCATGCTTGAGAATCAGTAATCAACACACATGTGAACATATTAAATTCACCTAGAAGGATTTATGCTTTTTTTCCATTTCTGGAAAATCTGTTATTCCCTCACCAGCAGTCCTCTCGACCACTCTTTATCTGTTTTGGATACTCTTCTCCCTAGTCTCCTGTGTCTAACTTTTTTCTTTCCCGTTTTCTATCTCCTGGTCTCTGAGTGCTTTGTTTTTGGAGATTTCCTCAATTCAGTCTTCTAGTTCACTCCATCTCTCTCTAGCTGTATATTCAGACATTCACCTCACTTTTTTATTGCTGTCATTTAAATTTTCCCTATTTCTCTTTGTCCTTTGTCTTACTCTTATTTGAAGCCCTCTTTTGTTTCCTGACTACTAGTCCTGTTATTTCTTGAAGGACTTTTAAGATGCCCCCTTGAAATTGCCTTTCAGATTGCTCGAAGACTTTATTATCTCAGTAATCATTTCTTCCACTTGCCAAGACTGCTTCCTTGGTGCTCTGTGAGTCCCGATTCCCAGTAGTAAGTTTCTCTGGAGATTCTCTAAACCCCAAGGCCATCTAATGGCCTCAATTTGGTCTGTATCCAGCTGGGCTCCAGACCAGGGTTTTCTCAGAAATGTTCCCTGCGGCCTCCATTTCATGTGAGAGATGCATTTCGGGGACAGTCCCTTTGAACTCCGGGACTCTGCTGAGGGCCTGACCACAGGCATGTGGCTTTGGTTTCATCAAGACCTTGAGGGTACATGTAGCTGCTGTGGTTTGTGGTCACCAGTGGTGGCACAGGCCCCGACACCAGCCATGCTAGGACCCCATCCATTGTGGCCTGTACCCTCCATGTTCCACCCTCCCTCTCTCTTCCCAGCACAGGGACAGCCAGTCCCAGGCCCTTCTCTCCCTGCCCCTGCTTGTCTCCATTTCTTGTCCATGAACATGTCCCTCTCACTTTATTTTTTAATTTTTTTTAAAAGATTTATTTATTTATGCATACAGAACTGCGGTACAGGCCAGATGTGTGGGGGGTGAGAGGATTCACCAGAGACAGAGCAGGGAACAGAACAGGCAGATCAACGAAGCACACTGCTGAGAGGAGCAGCGGGCGGGTCAGGAGAGGTCTGTGTTGCCATGTGGGTCAGCTCTGGGGCGAGGATCCAACTTGCGCTGAATCGGCTGTGGCCAGCTTGCTGTGCTGTGTTCTAACCCGTTGTGCCACCAGGGAAGGTCCCCCCAGGGAACCCCCCCCACTACTTTACTAATTCATTTAAAAAATCTCATGTCGGGCCCTCCCTGGCCTCACAGCGGGTTAAAGCACAGCACTAAGAAGCTAAAGCCACTTCAGCATGAGTTTGATCCCTGCCCCGGAGGTGACCACATGGCGCCGCAGACCTCTCCTGACCCTCCCGCTGCTCCCCTCCGCAGTGCGCTTTGTCAATCTGCCTGTTCTGCTCCCCACTCTGTCTCTGGTGACTCCTCTCACCGCCCCTGCACCTCTGGCCTGTACCCCAGTTCTGTATGCATAGATAAATAAATCTTAAAAAAAAAACAAAAAACTCATGTCTCTGCACTTGTGCAGAAGGAAATGGTGCCCGCCATCTTGCTCTGAAGTGATGCGACTCCTCCGTGGGGACAGGCACAGCTAATTGGGTGTTGCTCACCGAGCACATCTGCGACCCGCACACACCTAGAAGCGTGCATTCTCCTCGACTTGAATTACTTGAACTGCTCACATCAGTCCTGTTAGAACATGTTGGGGACCAGGGTCTGGCCCAACCTGGGGTGACAGGAAAAAAGGGAAAGCAACGACGCTTTTTAATTGAGAACCAAGCCTGAAGCACGTACACATATTTATTACTTTCATTGAGCCAACACGGATATCTGTGCCAGTGTATGTACATGTGCCAATCGTGAGGGCCTCATAAGCTTGAACTCATGTAATACTCAGGCGAGCCTAGGATGCAGATACTGTTATTAAAACCCCCTATTTTTTGGGTATTTTTTTATTATAATAGTTTATTTTTATATCATTTGTGCCTTTTTTCCATCTCAGTTGTAATCCCCATGGGCTTCCCATCACCAAATCACCCGTGTGCCATCACCATAGTCCCATGCACTTCCCACCGCCCATTTTTTATCTCATTCCCCACTCCACCCCCATAAAATGTCTCTGGTATATTGTTGTTCATTATTATTATTTTTACCCCCTGACCCTTTATACTCCTGCTATGAGTGAAACCATCTGGTATTTTCCTTTCCTTTCTGGTTTATTTCACTAAGCATGATCCCTGCCAGCTCCATCCATGTTGCTGCAAAATGCATGTGCTAATCTTTCTTGATTGCTGAGTAATATTCCATTGTGTATTTGTACCACATCTTTTCAATCTACTTTTGGGCAACTGGGTGGATTCCATGTCTTTCCTATTGTAAATAAAACAGCAATAAACAGGATGACCCCCTATTTTATGGATAAGAAAACAGAGGTGCAGAGTACTGAGCTGCCACTGAAATGCAGCGTCTTGTGCTCTCACACATGGCCCTGTGCTGTGTGTGCGCATGAGTGTGTGCTTGCACGCAGCCTGCACTGGGGTGGGAGCATGAAGTCAAGCTCTGTGGTGTGACCCTGTGTGAGGCCTGGCACACGCAATCATGGTGGGATAGATGCAAGGCCCCGACCTGGACACTCTCTCCCGCCCGGAGCAGCTCCACCCACGTCTCTCTTGCTCAAGGGGATGTGGGGTGGCCTAGTCTGGCTCAGACAGAGAGCCCAAGGGCATCAAGGGGGGCTGTCTGCGCCATGCAATGGGCTCCCCAGGCAGGCTGCCGGAACGAGGAGGGAGGAATGTGAAAACAGCTTCTCCGCAGAAGGAAGGGTAGATGATGTCTCCATTTTCCCTCAAGTCCAGGGAGACATGCAGGTGGAAAGAAAGACTGGAGTGCAAGGACCAAGGGAACAACAGATACAGGGAAACACAGAACTATGGAGAGCTGAGACACAAAGTGGCAGAGAGACTGGGAGACAGAGACAGGCGTGCCTTAAGGGTGCGGGCCAGGCGGCTGGGGTGAGTCAAAGCTGATGCAGGGGTGTCAGAGCAGGGAGCTGAACCCTGGGCCCTGAGGGGCCAGGGTGGGGGAGGGGCAGGGAGCGAGCTCTAGAGCCTGGAGTTCCCCACCTGCCCGGTGGCCTTCCTGTGAGGGTGGCGCTGGGTGTAAGGTGCACCCCTCATCACACTCAGCCTGGCGTCCCTGGAGTTGGGGACAGTGCCTGTCTCTCTGTGCCCTCCCCCTGAGGACTAACTCCCCACTGCCAGTGTCAGGTTCCAGCTATTCCCTGGGGGAACTTTGATCTGGAAAGAATGAGAGTGACCGATCTGGCTGCCTCCCAGGGTTGAGCCGAGTCACTGAGACCTGGCCTGGGCTGCCCCTGCTGCCTTCCCGCCCACTGGGACAGGCAGTTACTCCAGAGCTCCGAAGACCCGGGCATCTTCCCTGCTCCCCTCCCCTCCCTGTTCTCTCCATCCCTGGTCCCTGTTCAGGTACTGGCTCATGCATTCATTCATTCACCTAGTATTGGCTGATGGAGCTGGGGGGAGGGAGATAGAGGTGGGGAGAGACAGAGGGGTGAAGGAGACAGGATCCTGCCCTTCAGGGAGCCCCTTTAGGGGGAATGGGTATGGCACCAATACACCCCAAACAGAGATCATTGTTTAAGAGAGACAGGGGCTCACGCTGAAAGAGGGAGACAAGGAAGGGGGTGGAATGTATTCCCAGGGGCGAGGTGTGGCTGGAAGTGGTGGTGAGGAGTGGAGGTGAGTGTGACAGGCTTCAGCAGGGAAGGCTTCCCGGAGGAGGCAGCATTTCAACTGGGTGCTGAAGATTCAAAGAACAAACCGGGGAGGTTGTCAGGCAGGATGGCAGGTGAGAGGATGCTGCTTCGGGGGTTGCATGACCCCTCCCCCTGTGGGTGGAGGAGGCTTGTGGGGGACAGTTTAATTAGAGCCAGATACCTCTGAAGACTTATAGGGCAGCCCGGTGGGCCTGCTGCTTGCTGGTCTCCATCCTCCAGGCCGCCCCTAGGAGGGCTGGTGCCCTGAGAACTTCCCCATAATCCTTTAGCCCCAGTTAGTCCCCCAAATGCTTCTAAAGATGGCTAGCTTATCTAGGGACTGCAAGAGGCTCCAAGGGTCCCTGCTCAGGCCCCTGCCCAGCCCTCCCCCCAGCCTGGCCTCCCCACCCCCACTGCTTACTCTGAGTGACGAGGCCTTTTGCTGGGCTGAAAGCAGACACTGCCCAGCCTTGGGGCCCCTAGGGAAGGCTCCTCTCCTCCTGGAAGTCACTGAGCCAGGCCCTATAAATAGTTTGGGAAGGGGGAGGGGAGGCAGACCGGGCATGGATGAGGGGGCCAGGTCTTTTGGTGGCAAGCTGAGGAGGGGTCAGGAAGAAGGGAGGAGGAGCCCAGAGTTTGGGGCCTAGGTCTGGCCTGGCAGGCCCTCAGCATCTCAGGTCCTCTGGGCTGGGGCAGAAAGCATATAGTGTAGGGGCTGTTGTTATAAGAGGAGGAGTCGTCCTCCATCCTTCCATCTCTGGGCCAGCTTCCGGAGGCTCTAGGGTCAGGATGTGAGTAAGCTGTGAGGGCCCAGGTTGGGCCTGGAGGCCTCGGAGACCATTCCAGTCCCCAGTGGCCCAGGACAAGCCATGTCAGGGTGCTTGCTCCTTCAGGGTTTCAGTCTCCCCTCTTGGCTCTGCCGTCCAGAGTGGGGGCAGGGTGCAGGGTAGTGGAGACCTCACCAGGCTAACGGGGCCAAGGCTCAGGGGTTGGGACCTGAGGGGGAGGATCCTGGAAATGGAAAATATGAGCCCAAGGGCCTTATCTGGGCTGGAAGCAGCTGTCTCCACTCCACACCCTCCATAGCCCCGCCTCTGGGGGGAGGACTGCAGGCCCCTCCATGCAGGGATGTGCGTTTTTGTTCTCTGGACAGCACAGGCCTCAGCACAGGACCGTGGGAAATTCCTCCTCCATTGGGACCGAGAAGGGCCAGTATGGTCCAGGAGGGCGTGAAGTTCTGCGCCCTGGAAGCAGAGCTCCCCAACTCAGGGCTACCTTTCAAAACTTATTGATCTATTTAGCATTTTAAAAGACCAGGTTTATTAGGATAAAGAGAAAGGAGAAAAGAGGCACCTGCAGAGACACAGGTGGGCAGAGAGCTGCTTTTGAAAGGGAGTTTTGTTAAGAGAGACTCCTGCATAGACACAGGCAGATGGCTTAGGACAAGAACTGCCACACTTCTGATTTTATAAGCAAGAATCTCAGAGTAGCCCCACAGCCCATAGAATCTGTGCTTTCTAGAGAAAAACATTTAGGAGGTGGCAGTAGGACCCTCCATATTCCAGGACTCATTTCTAGTTCACACAACCCACACACAGTGGGTACAGGTATCAGCAGCACCTGAGGTCTCCTGAGGTAGGTTCACACACCCATGTGAACGTACCTGTGAGCACCTGTAGCAAACTCACCCCTATAAACGTGGGCCCTCGCAGAGGGGCACGTACCCCACAGGCCACACGCAGGTGCTGGCATGTGTGGGGTACTATGGATACTGACTGTCATGTCTCCCCTTTACACACAGGCAGGTCCTCATGTGTTCCTGTAGCAGCGTGCACACACACTCCCTCATATACCTGGGACACAGACGGACTTTGCACACGTGTGCATGTGTCAGGCAGAGTGCCCCTGGGGTTGGGGGGGGAGGAAGTTTGAAGGGGGGTTCAGTGGGGTGGAAGTGGAGCCATCTAGGGGGCAGAAGTCTCTCACTACCTGCGGGGTCTCAGGTTACAGA
>NW_004567118.1:31323180-31345851 GCF_000260355.1 Condylura cristata | reverse complement strand
CTGGGGCTTTTGCTCCTCCGCAGCCTCCCCCTTAGCCTTCTCTTGGCTCCTGAACCCAGCAACCTGGCAGGAAAAGATAAATACTAGGCCTGCCTCCCCACCCCTGTGGATCTCATAACAAGGCAACAGTTTCCAGGGACAGAAACTGGATTTCAGGATTTGGCAGGGGAGGGGGAGGGGAGAGGGAGGGGAGTGTTGGGGTGGGTGGCATGTTTCCTTTGAGTCCAGGTTGGCTTGCTCCCTTTGGGTGCCTCTGGCTGTGAGCCACGAGGGGTGTATGGCTGTTGGCATGGGCCTTCCCCGTTACCAAGCTCAATTGCCAGACTCATTTGCTGCTCCAGCACGCAGGGGCCTGCATGGAGGGCTTGGCAGCCGCAGTCCCTGGCCCACAGATAGTGTTTCTGGCTTCCCATGACCCTCCATCCTGACCCCTTCCAGGCAAAGGCTGAGGTGGGCTTGAACAGGGAGTCTGTTGGTGCTTCTGAGCCCCGTGGCTCACTATTCCCTCCCATGCAATGTGACCCATCTTAGTGACAAGTACGTGCACATTCCACGAAACCCAACTCAGCATGTGGGAAGCCGTGCTTGACACCTTTCCATCCTCCTCTCCAGTGTCTATCCACTCAACAGTCAGGTGGCCCCCAGCTGACCAGTAAGTCCCCCATTCCCAGACCATCCATCACCCAGTGGTTACTGATCACTTTCTAAAGTCAGCTGTCACTCCAGCTGTGGGGATGAGGAACACCCGGGACAGACATCTGCTCTCTGAAGGTGGGGTCCAGTGTGTGTATGCAAGTACATGGGGTGTAGAGGGAGCAGGAACCATAGCAGGCAGGAGGGCAAAGGTTTGGGGGGACAAAACTACGTGGCCATGGGTCCTCCATGGGCCTAGGACATTCCAGAGATAACCTTGTGACTTTGAAACAGAAAAACAAAAACTGGACTTTGCTGGTCCTGAAACCCCCCACAGACCCGGATGTACCTATAAGAGCTAGATACAGATCAGCAGTTGCAAGCAAACAACTACTACTCTCCTAACAGAAAAACTTTTACTCCCCCTCCCCAACCTATCAAACCTACTTAGCCTGTTAACCGGGTGGGACTTCTCAGACCCCAATGTGGGTCTGTGAACTTCCCCTGGGGGGTTGCAATAAAGGCCGCTCCTTATTATCCTAAACTCTCCTTTCAACCTTTCTTTCACCCTGCTTGACTCTTATAAAAACCATCCTACTTGTTTCCTTTTCCACTCCTTAAGCCCAATGGGCATTCTCAGACCTGAGGTATCTGGGGAAGTAGAGCTGGGGTTGCTTGGAGAATGGCCCAGGAGAGGGGTGGGGCTGGAGTGAGAAGTAGGAGTCCTCAGCAAGGGAGTAGGAATGGGTGATGCCACGCAGGGAGGTGTGTGAGTGAGGGGGTCTGGCCCTGCTTGGAGCCCTCAGTACCACTATGGTTAAGGGATAAACTGAAGAAGAATCAGGAAGGTAACTGGGGAAGTCAAGGCAGAGAGATAGAAGAGGAATCAGGAAAGGAGGATGCATGAGGGATCCTCTGGGGCTCTGCTAGAAGGTGTGGGGGGACTTGACTGAAGATCCGTGGGGAACAATTCCAGGAGTGTAGCCCCCAGGCAAGCGAGGGAACCAGGAGGAGCTGCCCAGATTTAGCTGGATTTGTCTGTTGCCCTGGGAGATGTTTGGGACTAGCACACAGGAAAGGTACCTTAAACCTGGGGACCGGGCCCTGGGTTTCAGTCCTGTCTTTGTGGCCTTGCTGTGGGACCAGGATGGCTCCTGTCCCTCTCAGGGCCTCCGCTTCCCGTCTCAAGTCAGTGGCTCTAGCATCCCTGGCCTAGAAGGATTTGAGTCTGGGAGGCGAACAGGGAAGGTTTGTCCCACATCCTGCTTGCAGCCCAGAACCAGAGCAGATGAGGGGATCAGCAGGCTGCAGAGGGTTTAGGGCCAGGCGAGTGGGAGCTGGGAAGGCAGGCGCCAGAGCCCCCCAGGGCTGGTGGGAGGCCTCTCTCCTAGCTTGCTGACATCAGGGCTAGTGAATGTGAAGGGAGTTCATTAGCTCTTACCTCCCTCACAGCCTGGTACTAGGCAGGAGCTGAGCAGGAGGAGGGGAAAGGGGAGAGCTGGAAGGGAGGCTGGAGGGGGTGGCTGTAAGGAGCCCCCATGCCTGGAGCAATGCAGCAGGCCCCCACCTGTCAGGGGCCAGTTCTGGGTGTGGCATCTTCTCCCATCCTGCGTCCTCCCCACTGCAGAATCCTGTCCTTCCCTCTCCTGCCTTCCCTCTACCTCTCTGCCTTCCTTCCTCAGGTTCCTAGCTCAATTCTCCTATTCTCTGCAGCTCCTGATTCAGTGACCTGGCTGCTGAAGTGAGAGGAGGCAGGGAGGCAGTGTGATTCTTACACAGCCTACCTTCCCAGAACTGCAGCGGGCCCCATCTCTGCCCTCCAAAGTCCCTGCTGCAATCCTAGGAGGAGCCCTGCCCTGCCCTGCCCCCAGCAGCCCCTCCCAGAGATCCCTGATAAGATCAGGAGGAACCAGGTAAGCCACTTAAGTCGAGGGAGTGTGGATGGACCCTGGAGAGCCAGTCTGTACATCTGTGGCTGCTTTCTCCCCACTAGGATTCCTGCGCAGAGACCAGGCCAAGCTTCACTCCTGGAGGATGGGCGAGAAGGCTGGGTTCCTGCTTCTCCCATCTCTCCCTGGGCTGTTGTTCCCGACATATGCCCAGTGTGCATCAGTCGTGGACCCAGGGACCAAACTGTGAAGACCCCTGTCACATCTGCCTCACCTGGTCCTCCCATGGGTCCTGCAAAGGAAGGCACTGGGTTGCTCTGACTGAGACCTGACCTTTGAACTCAAGGCTCTAGTGCTCAGACTTGCAGTGGCTATGAACCTTGTGGGGGAGAAGCAGCAGCAGCAGCAGCAGCAGCTCACAGACTCCATCAAAGATCCTATTCAGAGAAAGAATGCAGAGACTGACTTGGCGCTCTCTGTCCAGATGGCTATTTGGATCTCTCACTCTTTCACACACAAGAACGTTCGCATGCACACCCCCACCCCCATCCCACACATGCACACGAGCGCCTTTTGGCACTTAACTTTCTCATGAAATAATTGCTGGAAGGCTCCTTGGATTAGGTAACCCAGTGTTCCTTCCTGTCCCCACGGTGGAGGTAGGGATGGGGAATCGGAGCTCAGGGTCTGTTGGGCTGATCCAGCTCCCATGGGGCGGGGCAGCCAGTCCAGAGGGTCTGTGGCTCCCAATGTCTTTGCAAGTTGAATGCCACAGGAGCCAGCCTTTGGGCTCCAGTTCCTGTGATCTTCTGTACCTGTCCAGTCACCAGGCCGCCTGCAGGTAGTTCAGGTACAGGAAGGAGAAGGCTAATCAGAAAAGGGTTTTTTTTTTTTTTTTTTTTGCACAAAGAAAGATGGGATGTGCCCATTTCTGTTTTAATCAGTTTCATAACAGACAGGGAAACTTAGTCTCTTTGCCCAGTCATCATATCTTAAAGTAACAACTGTTTCCATTCTTCCTTCTTTTGTGGTTGGTGGGGGTAGGGTTTGGTTTTTTTTTTTTTTGGAAGAGTGGGAAATCTGGGCTTAGGCATGAAAGGAACTTCGAGAGGGATGGGAGTGATAGGACCTGTGTCAAGAGGCCAGTTACCGAGACCCTGATGGAGGGAGGGGATGATTTGTTCTGAAGTTACCCACCGCAGGATTTGGAGATACAGTTCCAGGCACACACTTTTCCTCTTTGTCTGAATCCTGCCTGTCTGGTCACAGGCGTGCAAGATACAGAAATCTTGCTACACAGAGTGGCGCTGGCAGGGGAAAGCAAAGACTCAGTGACAGGATGGGACTTCCCCATCTGTCTCCTTCGTGCTTAGCTCTTATAACAGGTGCAAGAAATTCCAGGCACAGATCCCACAGGTGCGCCTTTGGAGATATTGGTACATGCTGTGGAAAGGATAGTGAGGGACACAGGGTGCGCAGTGGGGAAGTCTCTGTCCCCAGGGGAATCCAGGTCCGGAGCCCTGAGGGAAAACAAAACCAGTGTCCATGGTCTCTAAGAGTCCACTGAGGGGCGAGGCCTTCTTCTGGCCCCTCCCCCAGCCGAACGCAGCCCCCCCCTGCATCCAGGGGAGCCCGCTCCGCTCGGTACTTTTCCTGGCTCCGTATCCCAGAGAGAAGAGTCTGAGCAAACTTTTCTCCTGGTGCCTCGAAGGCAGCATCCTGCACCCGCATTCTGCACCCTCTCGCGGGTCTCGGGAGGCGGGGGTGTCCGAGATTCAGCCCCGGCCCCGCCCCCAGACCACGCCCCCGCGAGGCGCCCAGTCCTGCGGCTCGCGGGGGCCAGCCCCGCCCTCCGCCCGCTCCTCCCGCCGCCCCTCGGGCGAACCCAGCCTGGGGCGGCCAGTCGCAGCGGGGAGCAGCAGAGCTCGGCCTCTTTCGCTTGCTAGGCCCGCTCTCAGACCTGTGCGCCCTGCTCGGCCATGGAACCGAGCCCCGACGCCGAGGAGGCGCGCACGGTGCGGGAGGCGCTGGGCCGCTACGAGGCGGCGCTGGAAGGTGCTGTGCGCGCGCTGCACGAAGACATGCAGGGGCTGCAGCGCGGCGTTGAGCGGCGCGTGGCCGAGGCATTGCGCCTGGCAGGCCCCTTGGCGCGCACGGTGACCGAGTTGCAGCGTGACAACCAGCGGCTGCAAGCGCAGCTCGAGCGCCTGACGCGCCAGGTGGAGGCACTGGGCTTGGCAACCGGGCTGTCCCCCGCGGGCGGCACGCCTGGCACGCCCAGCCCTCCGCCCGCCTCCGGCGTCCCGGACCGGGCGCCCCGTCTGGGCACCGCACGCTTCTCCAGCCACGCCACCTTCTCGCTGTCCGGCCGCAGCCAGGTGAGCCCGGGGGCGCGCGGTGCCCAGGCGTGGGTGCTAGTGCGCTTGCGCCAGAGGAGTGGGGCTCAGTACTCTGCTGCCGCCCGAAGTCGGGACTCTGCACTCGCGCGCCTCTCCTCGGCTGCGGGCTGTACCTCCACTCTCACCTAGAGCGCGGTCCTGGGGCTGGGAAGCACCTCTCTAGAGTTGGAGAGCATTGGAGATTGTCCCAGCCTGCCCGCGGCACCTGACTTGGGCCCCCTCTTTTCTCTTCCGAGTTCTGTCTGTCTCCTCTCGGTCCCATAAGAACTTGAGAGCTGGGGTACGCCTCTTGAGGGTTCGACCGACCGTAGGGCCTTGCCAGCATGTTGGCGCTGGTCTGCAGACCCCCTCCCCACCCCCCTTTCCCCACTCTTCTCACACACACCCCCATTCACAAGCTCGGCATTACGACTTCAATGAGGCCTGACTGCCCCCAGTTATTGATTAACCCCGCCCCTGTGGATGGGAGTGGGGAGGAGGCACTCAGGGGTGCAGCCTGGCAGCCGCATTTGGAACTTGCACGGGTAAATCCCTTAAGGTGAGGTGAAGGGGGAGAGGGGAAACCAGACTTGAGCAGCCTCAGATTACTGGGGTCAGTGACTGGCCAGAGGCCCACACCTCATGGGGGTGGGGTGGGGCACAGGCCGGTGTGGGCTAATCACTCTCCTGGACTCCGGGCCTCCCGGAGCGGGAGTTCCAGTGTTTCCATGGTGTGTGCAGTGGCCCTTAGGTGGGATTTTCCACCTGCGCAGGCACGTGCTTTGGGTGAGTTTCTGGGGGCTGAGTCCGAGTCTTCTGCATCTGCTGCCCCTCCTGGGTTCAGTTGATCACATTCAGATTTCCTTGGGGGTGGGGGCTGCACCTCAGGGAGCCTGGAGGAGCAGAGTGTGTGACCCAACTAGCCCTGGCCTCTCCCTGGAGGGCCCAGGAGGGGAGGGAGTTGGCCCAGGGGGAGCAGCAGCAAGCTCTGGGCAGCGAGCAGGCAGTGGGTATCCCAGGAGGCCTTTGCCCCAGAGTCCCTGGGCTGCTGCTGCTGGTGCAGATGGGGGTGGGGTGAACGGCTGTGTGAGCAATTTGGGGAAGCTAAAAGGACTCACTGCCCAGATGGAGGCTGGTGAGCATGAGCAAGAGGGGTCAGCGTGAAGGCTCCTGGATGCTGGGCAAAGTGGTTGGTCTTTGTCTCAGGGGCTAGAAGTTCTTAAGCACGTGCTGGTGGCAGAGGCCTGGCTGTCCCAGTGCTGTGTAAAGTGTTTGCAAACGAGGATGCATTTAATTCTGACGTAGGGGCCTGACATAATGCATGTCTAGGGTATAAAGTCACCACTGCAAGCTCACCCCATCTAATGAACTTTTATGGGTGGTTCTTGAGGTTTTGTTTTTATTTATTTTGTAAATAGATTTATTGTATTTATTTATGCATACAAGAGCTGGGGTGGAGGCCAGAGATGGGGGGTGGGCTGGGTGAGAGGATTCACCAGAGACCAGAGACACAGTGGGGAGCAGAACAGGCAGATCTACTGAAACACACTGTTGAGGGGGGGCAGCGGGGAGATAGGAGAAGTCTGCTGTGCCATGTGGGCCACCCCCTGGCCAGGGATCAAACTTCACTAGATATATTCATAGTGATGAAAATAGCTTGATAGTGCTGAGACTTAATCCCTTGCTGAGGTCTTATTATTATTATTATTTTTTTTAGATTTTTTTTACTTATGCATACAGACCTGGGGTACAGGCCAGAGGTGCCGGGGAGGTAAGAGGACTCACCAGAAACAGAGTGGGGAGCAGAAAAGGAAGATCAATGAAGTACACTTCTGAGGGAAGCAGCGGGCAGGTCAGGAGAGGTCTGCCACGCCATGTGGTCAGCCCCCCCTCCCCCCAGACCGGGATGGAACTCATGCTGAAGTGGCTTTAGCTTCTCAGTGCTGTCCTTTAACCGGCTGCGCCACCAGGGAGGGCCCTGCTGAGGTCTTATTTTAACATACATTTGCTACTTGTCTGCTCACAGAAGCAGCTGCCCAAGTTTTGAGAGATAACACCTCAGTCATACAGGTGTCTGAGCGCACATACAGATGCTTCAGGCTGCAGATGTACATGAGGACTCTCCAGTCCTTGTGCCAGTGGGACTTGGTCTTTCTTCACCAGGGGTGCGCTAGACCGTTTAGTTGTGGGGGTGGTGAGCTGGGCAGGGGAGGGACAGAACCTCTTGTCTCCAGCAGGCTTCCTCAAGGGTGGTGAGTTGGAGAGGCACTGGAGATAACTTAATGGATGGTCCAAGGGAGAGGGGTGTCTGAGCCGGTGCTGTTTGGAGAGCAGTCTCTCAGGGAAAGGGGTGGGCGAGCGTCTTGGGAAGTGAGGCACAGACAGGAGCCTGGCCGGGGACTGCAGGTTCCAGCCTGGTGGAGATGCAGGTTCCATGTGGGTCACGCTGAGCGTGAGGGCTTGTGGACATCCGGGGAAGCTGGCTCAGAGCAGGTGGAGTCTGGATCTGGCGCACTGACAGTGATCGAGGCTAGGGTGAGGGCAGAAATCAGGGCAGGCTGCTGGTTAAAGCCCCAGCGTGGGTGAGGTCTTCAGGGCAGTTGTGCAGAGTAGAGGGTGAAGCTGGAGCCCCCCCCCCGCCCCCTGCCACGGTGGGTAACGGCCAGGGAGCTAGGAGGCCCTGGAGAGCCCGCTCTCAAAATGGGGGTTCCTTTCAGAAGACAGTGCTGGCTGCAGGTCAGCAGGGATGCTGCAGCCCGTTGGGGGATGTGCTGGAGGCAAGGGATGAGGATGGGGAGTAGTATGTGAATCTCAGCAAGGCGGCAGAGAGCGGGGACCACGAGTAGAGCTCAGCCCGTGGGTGGAGGGCGTCCGAGGCTCCCTCAACCCTGAGCTCTGGCTCTCTGGGGCGAGGCAGCTCCTCCCGCCCCCACGTCCCCCAGCACTGGTCTCACTTCTCTTGCAGCCTACCTCCCAGTCTGCTGACACGGGCTCCCAGCTGGCTTCCTGGCATTGAGGGGCTTCTGTCCAGGTGCTGTGACTGGCAGCTTGTGATTGGGCACTTGGTTATGAATGGGAGTCAGGGCTCCCGAGCAGAGTGGTCACTTATAGCTGGGTGCTGCCAGTCCGCTGGCCTTTCAAACTCTGGGGTCTGGGTCGCATGGGGTTCTGGGTGTCAGGGCCTCACCTGTGCACAGGAGCCAGTGGTGACTGTGGTCAGGCGTTGTGGAGGCTTGTCATACTCCTCTGTCACCATTAGCGACTCATTTGTTTCCTGCTATTTCAAGCTGGGGACTGACTGCTGGGGAGGTGGTCATACTCAGCATGTAAATATTCTCAGAATTCAATGCAAAAACGGTTAATCAGGGCCCTCCCTGGTGGCACAATGGGTTAAAGCTCAGCACTACAAAGCTAGCTGCACCCATTTTATGAGTTCAATCCCAGGCTAGGGAGGTGACCCACAGGACGCTGCAGACCTCTCCTGACCCGCCCGCTGCTCCCCTCAGCAGTGTACTTCGTTGATCTGCCTGTTCTGCTCCCCACTCTGTCTCTGGTGAATGCTCTTACCACCCCTTAACCTCTGGCCCATATCCCAGTTCTGCATGCATAAATAAATACATTTTTAAAAAATAAACAAACAGTTGATCAAATAATCCTCTTCCAACTACACAATCCTTGACCTTGCTAGGTAGCGAGTGGCCAGGGAGGCTCTGGGAGGCAGGAGAGGGAAGGAGGTGGTGTAGGCGTAATCAGGGAGGACTCCTTGGAGGAGATGTGATTCCTTGGAACAGACAGGACCTGCTTTGGGCACATCTGCTGTGAAGTTTTGGAGGCCTCTCCTCCAGCTGGACCTCTCTTCCTCTGGACCTAATTCAAGGGGGATTGATCCTGTTTGGTCCTTGAGCTGAGTGGGCTGGGAGCTGTTAACAGTGACATCAACCCTCAAAAGTGGGACAACAGCTCATAAAAGTGTCCAGAGTATCCCCTGAATGAGTCCTGGGCTGAGCCACCAGGACCCCATGACTGAGGCAGTGAAGTCCCTCAGGAATGACTACCAGAGGATCGCCATGTCCAGGCCTGGCCGTGAAAGAAACCAGACCCGCCTTATCTGCCTGCCTTTCCCAGACTCTGTGCGATAAGGGAGTTAAATGCTTTAGGGAAAGCTTGAATTGAGTCCTTAAACCTTGGTGTGAGTGAGGCCCAGGACCCTCCCTCTCAGGAGGGAGGGTCCTGGCCACACTTGGCTGTGCTGGGCACAGGCGTGAGTGCCCAAGTCCTCACGAGCCTGCTCATGAGGTAGCACTGAGAGCCCCTGGAATGTTATTCCTCTCCTTAACCGGTGCTCAAAAACTTCCCCAGTCTGAGGTCCCTGAAATCAGACTCCCCTCATCCCTGCCTTGCCCCCAACTTTCTCAGGACTGTGTTCTCTGAGGGGGGACACCCTCCTTTATCAAACAAAGACAGGAGACCATGCTAGAGTTAATTCAGCAGGACCAGTTTCAGCTCCCAGGGCTCTCCAGTGACTTCTGTCCCAGAGGGCCCTTCTCTGGGGCCAAAGCAGGCTGCCCCTAAAGGAGAGCAGCAGGGAGAGTGCTGCCCAGGGCTGCTGCTGGCTGGCGGGACAGGAGAGCTGCTTGCTCAGCCAGCGGGCTCCGGGGCTCAAAGGCTCTGGCTGCTGTGAAGGGCCCGTTGGCATCCTTACTGGGCTCATCCCCCTTCCTCCTCCTAGGAGACAAGTTCGTCCCGAGGTGTCCTCTCTGTCCCCAGGAAGGCCAAAGCGCTTTCTGCACAGGCCCTGTGTACAGATGTGGGGTTGGGGACCCGAGACCTAAACCTGCTATTGCCTTTAGTTAGAGTGTGAGCTTGGGGAAGGGGCCTCTTGGAAGAGTCCCCTGGCTTGAGGAGGAACCTGGGAGTCAGCTCAGTCCCAGACCCCAGGTACAGTCCTGCCTCCCCGCGTGAGTTGAGTTAGCCCCGTTCTCTTCCCTTCCTCGAATTGGCCGGAATCCGGCTGGTCCAGAACCTACTTCCTGTCTGACTGTGTCCTCGGGTCCCCCAGGGCATCAAGGGGGAGTGGGGGGGCTTGCAACATGCAGAAACAGGCATCTGTGGGGCCCCCTGTAGAGACCCACATTCCTGGGAAAATGGTTTGCTATCAGCTGTCCCTTCAGGTCCCTGCCTGGACTAGTGGAACCTGTTGGACTGGGGTGTTGGGGGCAGGGTGAAGGACATGGAGACCCCAGAGCAGAGTAAGCCTTGGGCTGGTGGGAGCTGAGGTTTAGGATGGACTTGCGTTTCCCCTCCTCCTGCTCAGATGGCTTCAGGGTAGCCAAAGCGTGGCTAGGGGTGCTCTTTCCTCCCCTGGTGCCAGGAGACACCCCACACTCTATTGTTGCTGGTGTTACATGTCTGCCTCCATCCTCGAATCAGAAGTTGAGGGGTCAACTCCTTTCCCAGGGGAGGCTCTTCCCAGGCCCGGAGACCTATGCTCCCTCACTTCGCCAGGGACCCCCCTGAGCCAGGGGCCTCTCACCTTTCTCAAAGCCATAAACCTCGTCCTTCATTCATTGGAAAAAGCCCTCAAACCCCAGTGCATCTCTCTCTCCCTTATAGCTAAAGTTACTGTGTGGTCTCTGTTTCTCTTGCTTCCCCTCCCCCTAGGCTGTATCTGGCCCCCAGCTCCATCTCTGATGAGGAGCCCCAGTTCCTGAATCAGCACCAGTGACCTTTTTTTTGCTCAGCCCAATGGATGCATTTGAGATCCCATCTTGACCTCTGTTGCCTCTGAGGCCACCTTGGGGCTGCTGGCAGCCTGCCTTCTCCATGCACTCCCCTCCCTACTTCCTCAGCATCTTCTGCCTTTTTCTCAGCTTCTCTGGGTGTTCCCTCTCATTCTGCTCCTCAAACATGGCGTCTCCTGCCACCCTCGGCTGCCCCAGGCTAGCTCTTCCTCTGCTGTTTCCTGGAGGCGAGACGCCTGCTGCTTCTCATTGCTTCGCCATCCTTTTAGACTTCAGACTTAAGTATCCAGCATCCTCCTGCCCAACTCCCCAGTGCTGCGGGTGTACCTTCCCCTCATCACGCCCCCAACCGAGGTCCTTGTTCCCACCAGCGCCCCCTTGTGAGTCATGAGGCTAGGGGAAGAGGCCTGGTAGACCCCCTCCTTCCTCATCCATCCACTCACCCCAAGTTCTGAGTTCTTCTTGCCTTTGTCTTCCCACTGACCCTTCTCTCCTCTTCATGTCCCCACCAGGATCAATGGGGCAACTGCCACTTGATTTCCCCCTTCCGTGTCCCTCTTTCCCTGGCTTCTATATTCTAAGACACGAAACTGACCACCTCCAGCTCCTTGTCCAAGGTCAACTTGGACTTGTCCAAGTTCTTGGGACTGGCACGTTGGGCTGTATGGTGCTTCTCCGGCCCTGGCCACCATGGCCCAGCCTCTGTGCGCCTTTGTGTCTGTCCACTTTTGCCTCCTGGTTGCTCTTCTGGGAGTGACCTCTCACCCTCGTCCACCTGGCCTTGGCTCTGTTACTTCTGCCTCTGGGCAGCCCTCCCTGCCCCAGTGGATGTCTGTCTTTGGCATGCTCCTCAGGCTGGCTGAGCACTGTCCGGTCTGCCCAGGGTCCCAGGTCCCCCACAGACTGACCCCCTATGGCAGGGGGACCCCTCTTACACTGGTCACAAGAGAAGCCGAGCTGTCTAGGGCCAGGAGTGGATTTTTATCTTCTGGGAACCTGTGGACAAGGCAGCAGCCTGAGTTGTCTAGGAGAAGTCCAGCTAACCGCTCAAGCCACGATGGTGGGATCTGCCTCTGTCCCCCGTTGCACGGTGGACCTCGCCAGCCCTGCAGCCGGGGCCTTCTTACCCACCTCACTGTCTCGCTGTGGAACCTTGGGCCGCACACATGCCCTCTCTGGGCCCTGGGTCCCATCTGTGAAATGGGGCTGGTAGCCCTTCATCTGGGAGGATGGAGCACGGAGGTAGATTTGCCTCTGGCACTTGGGTCGCCTGCTTCTGCTTCTCAAACAGGGAAACCAAGGTGTGGAGGGAGCATGACCTGATGCAGTGACTCACCGGCGGGTGGCGCATCCAGGAAGCCAGGCCTCGCTGCTGTCACTTTCTCTTGGCTCTCTCTGCCCCTCCCCCCACCTGCAGCGGTTAGGAGGGCACGGAGGGGCCATGGCACTGTTCAGGCCATTGCACGCTGGATAGCTGGACAAATTCTGTAACCTGCATCCAGTGAAAAGGCCTCAGCCTGGGGGCACCAGAGCCCAGCCGGGTCTGGGTTTGGGCTGTGTCCATGCAGGCACCATGCTGGCGTGCCCAGCTGGGATGAGTAGGCCAGGCACGCCCTTCCCACCTGGGCCACCTGATCAGGTTTGCGGGGAGGGGTGGCATCCCCTTGTGTATTCCTCAGAACCCTACATCTGACCTTTTTTCCTGGTGTTTTTGGGTGGTGGGATGAGCCCAGTAGAGACATCGGCCTCCAGGTCCTGGAGGCTCAGAATCTGGGGCTGGGCCCAGCTGTCTTTCTCAAGCGTGAGAGTGATTTCTCAGAGGGGTGCTGGGGAGGAGTTTTGTGGATGGCTGCCGCCCCAGCTGACTGGGCTGTGTGGGTTGGTGTCTCTGCAGAGCGTGGATCATCACGATGAAGCCAGCGAGCCGGAGGCGAGAAGGAACTCCAGCTTGGGCATCGTTGAGAACGGGCACCAGCCTGGGGCAGGTAGGGGCAGACAGCGGAGGAGGGATGGATGGGTAGAGGTGGGGGTCAGAGCATCTCTGCCGGGCCATCCTTAGACCAGGAGGGGGGACTCGGACCCGAACCCCAACTAGTAGAGAGGTAGCCAAGAGGGCAGCCTCATTCAGCATGAAGTAGAACTTTCTCAACACAGGCCAATGGGAGCTACCTGAAGACGGTGGGCTTCGCCCTTCTTGGAGGAATGCAGGCAGGCCTGGGAGCTGTCTGCGCCCTGAACCAAGCTGAGAGTGGACTGATAAGCCGACTAGTATTTATTGAGCTGGCTGGGAGGGGAAGTTAGAGCAGATGTCAACTCTAGTCTAGTTTGGGCAGTGAGAGCTCCCGGGCGGGGGGTGGGGGGGATGGTGTCAGTGAGGCCTGGAAGGGGGTGCAGAGGGCTCAGGGAGCCAGAGACCACCTGGGACACTGAGTCTCCTGTGGAGGCATGGCTGACTCCACTCCCTGTCCTCACTGGTCATATGTTCCAGGTCCAGATGATGGGCTCCCCGAGGTCACCCAAACCTCAGCACCAGACACCCCCAAGCCTCGCCCCGCGAGCCTCTCCTTGCGGCTGCCGCACCAGCCGGTCACGGCCATCACACGAGTGTCTGAGAAATTCTCTGGGGAGACATCAGCTGCAGTTCTATCACCCACGTCTGCTACCTTCCTCAGCCCCAGCCCCAGTGAGGCCACCATACCCTGGACTCCTAGTCCCAGTGGTAAGAACAGGAAAGCATGGTTGGGGGGGGGGGAGGCGAGCAGACCCTACCCGGAGGTGGGAGGGCTGAGGGGATTGGCAAGAGTCTCAGATAACCTGGACCCAAGCCCCAGCCCTACCAATGTCTGCCCTGCACCCCAATCCCTAGTCCATCTGCACCGTCAAATGGGGCCCATGGAGACAGCCAGGGGTCTACTATAGGCCAAGGCTGTGGTTAGAAGTAGTCTCCTGCCCTGTATGGGCCCTCTCGCCAGGTCCCTCCAGGGCTGTCTCTGGGCCTGTGGTCAGGCCTCATGGTATGTCCTGGGATGGGCCTCAATGGGTTTCCAAAATAGAGTTTCGGGCATAAAGCGTTTGTTCCCTGGATACACATCATAGGTGACCTGCACCCTGCAGGAAACTTTTGTGTTCCTATTTTCTCTCCTTCCCAACTATTGGCTGAGCTCAGCCAGGGACCCTGCTGCTCTGAGTGATGCTGTGTAAACAGGGCAGGCCTTGTCAGAGGCAGGGAGGTGGGGAGGTGGGCAGAGTCTGGTTCTCACCAGGCCCAGGCTTTATTATTTCTCTTTTCCTTTGTCCAGCAGAGAAAAACGTGTCTCTCCCAAGGAACTTCTCGAGCTCTGGCTACGGAGCAGTGATGGCAGGCAGGGCCAATGACAGGTGAGCCAGGGCTGTGTCCCCAGTGGGAATGCTTCTCTTGGACCCAGGCTGCCCAGGTCCCCTGCAGGGAGCTCCCTGTGCTGAGCCCAGTGGGAGGCACCCTCCTTGTTCGGGGGTGCGAAAGAATAGTGCAGCAGAGTTGCTGGTTGGGACTTGAGCAGGGGAACTGAGACAGTGGGTCTTGGTGGGAGGTTCATCTTGGTAAAATGTGACTGTAGGCTGTATTTCTCTATGAGCAAAAGATTTTGTCGGGGAGGGAAGAGGTGACTCAGTTGCTATGGGAAGAAGGGTAGGAGAGTTTCCTGGTTTCCGCTTTATCCATCCTGGCTGCTGGAGGCCTTCAGAACGGGGCGTTTTCCTGCCTGTGGAGTGAGGCCTTGCCTGGAGAGGCTGTAGGCTGGGCCAGTGTTCATGATCTTCCCTGTGGTCGAGGCCACCTCCTGGCCTGTGATTGTTGCTGTCTCGGGGGTGGGGGGGTGGGGAGGGTGAGTGGGTTTTGGCTCTTTCTTTTTTTTTTTTAATAATGAAAGAATTGTGACTTTTTGGCAAACTTTTTCAGGGGGGAGCCAAAGGGGCCATCTCTTGTGGTGGCAGAGGAGGGCCTGGTCTGGTGGGCTGCTTCTAGGCATCCCCCTGCCCAGGAGAAGGCCATGGCAGCAATGACACCTGCCGGGGCGGGTTTGGAGGGGGGGGCTGCTCTCCCTCCCCAGGTTGGGTCTGTTGGCCAGGCCTGCTTCAGACCTCAGATTGGTTCAGAAAACCTGCCCAACCGGTTAGGGTCTGGAGCAAATGGCCCTTCATTTCTGTCTGCCTGGTTTCTGCACTCTGTGGGGAGGGGTTTCTGGGGCCTTTGTGGGCCTGAGATGGCTGAATCTGTGTTTCTGACTCTGTGGTTCTGCCCTCAGCCCACCTATGGTGACGCCACCCCAGTCGCCCCCATCACCACAGCCGCCAGCCCTGACTCAGACCCATCGCCCGGGGGAGCGTCGCAGGGAGCTGGTGAGGTCTCAGACCCTGCCTCGCACCTCTGGGGCTCAGGCCCGGAAGGCGTTGTTTGAGAAGTGGGAGCAGGATACCGCTGGCAGGTACGGTTGCTCACTCCCCAGAATAGGCCTAGACCCTGACCTGGGCAGGCGGGGGTGGCAGAGCTGACCCCATCTTGTCTCTCAGGGCCCTTCCCCAGCATACGACCCCACAAGGTCAGAGCTGGGCTGCAGGGTCGGCTGGGGGGCAGGGCAAGGGGCCAGGCGAGGCCCGCTCAGGACCCCTTGCCTCTCGATTCCCAGAGAGGCCCAGCGCTGCCGCACCCTGGTTCTGGATTACAGCGCCTTGGCTTTCCCGGTGTGACTGGAAGGGCAGTCTGGAAGGGTTGGGATTCCTGGCAGGAGCTGGGAGGCCACTCAGTGGACCTGGAGTGCCCCCAGCCCACTCCCCCTCAGTGCTGGGTCTGCCTCTGCACGTCTCGCCCCTCCTGCCAGTGCCTGTGGGGTGACGAGGATGACCCCAGGCCCTGCTTGCTCCCAGACTCTGACTCTGGCCGGGGAGGAGACCCTGGAAATGTCCCCAGTGACCCAGAAAACTTAGAGTCGTGTCTTATCCTTAGGACCCACCCAGAGGAGCCAGGACAGCTAGCCTCCTGCAGGGCTTACACAGGGGACCTGGAGGAGGCAAGGGGGTTTGTCCTGCCGGATGCCGTCAGGAGCAGGAGGCTGTGAAGCTGGCCAGTAGGGGAGACAGGGGAGGCCATGAGCTGTCAGAGGAGCTCCCCAGGGCGAGCAGAGTGGGGGGCCTCTCTCAGATGCTGTGAGAGTGGCTGGGGACACCCTGCCTCTCAGAGGACCTGCAGTGCGGGGCAGCCCCCAGCCCCCACAGCAGGCCTGCCCTCTGCCCGCAGGGGGAAGGGCGAGGCCCGGGCGAAGCTGAAGCGGTCACAGAGCTTTGGCGTGGCCAGCGCCAGCAGCATCAAGCAGATCCTGCTCGAGTGGTGCCGCAACAAGACCCTCGGCTACCAGGTGAGCCAGGGCCTGCCCGGCCCGGACCCCTGTCGGGAGCTTGACCAACTGCTGCCCTCTCCACTGTCTCCAGGCCAAGGCAAGCCTGGAGGTGGGCATGGGTAGAACTAGAGAAATTGAGTCTCCAGGGCTCCCTGAGCGTCCGCTTACGTACAATGTGTACACGAGCAGGCCTCGTGTGCTGACTGGGGGCCTGGCAGCTGCAGTCTGTTGCTGAGCTGGGTGGATGTGGGCTTTGGGCTGGGCTCGGAGTTATCTGCTCGTGGAGCTGAATTGGCGGGGGCACGGCAGCCCCCAGCCCCCACACTGCCCTTGCCTCGAATCTCCCCTTGCTTGCAGCACGTGGACCTGCAGAACTTCTCCTCCAGCTGGAGTGATGGCATGGCCTTCTGTGCCCTGGTCCACTCCTTCTTCCCCGACGCCTTCGACTACAGTACCCTGAGCCCCACGCAGCGACAGAAGAACTTCGAATTGGCCTTCACCATGGCAGAGTGAGTATGCTGGTCCCGTCGGCTGCCAGCAACTGGCCTTGCCCCCTGGCTTGACCTCTGTCCTCGTGGAACCGGGGGCAGACGGGACTGGGGCTGTGCTCTGCAGAATTTGGGACCATGAGGTCATCAGTCTATCTGCTTCTTGTACAGATGGAGAGGGAGGTCTGTCCAGGAGGGATTTGCCTGGGTCACTGGTGGTCGATGGTGCCTCTTCCTGGTGTATCTGCCCTCTGCTGAGTGTCCCGCTTCTGGTGGTCACCTTGGTGACCAGCCACAGACAGGGTGTGTGAATGACCACAGCTGACGATCAGCAGGACACTGAATAAAACCTCCCTGGATGACGTAAAAAAAAAATACGTACATTCTGCCTCCTAGATAGCACGTTAGTGCTGATAGGAAGTTACCGACTTTCCTGAGTCTGCTCACAGGGAGAAGGCTGCGTGCAGGGGCGGTTCTGGGATTGGAGGCAAGGGGGAAGCCAGTTTGGGTTCAGTTATTGGGCAAATCCTGGAGTTTCTAGTGTAGGGACATGTCAAGAGTCCAGAAAGGGACAGATGGCACATTCAAGGTGAGTCAGTCCGAGCATTTCAGAAAGGGGCTGTTTACAGAGGTGTAGGTGGGAAGAGGAATGGCCAGGAGTCCTGTGGCAGCCGGAGGCGACTCGCCTGACATTTTTGGAACTTTGGAGAGCGGCTGGATGGAGAGACCTGGCTGAGAGAGCTAGTTTGGGGCAGTGGATCGTAACAGCCATGGTGACCTGGCTGGGAGCAAGCTGGGGAGTAAATGCTCTGCCCTCACCCTCCTCCTGCCTGCACACTGGGCTTCCTGTGGGCTGAACCCAGCGGGAAGGCAGGTGGAGGCCATTGCTTTTGTCCGTTGCAGCCTCCAGCTAGAGGCCCAGGCGCTGAGGAGGGTGTTGAGCTGGATGCTGAGCTTCATGGAATTTCAGAGAGGAAGGTCTGGGGAAAGGAAGGCCCTCTCACAGCTGAGGCCTGCAGGAACACTGACCGTTCCCTCCTGCCCAGGCCGCTCCGTGCCCGGGGCGTCAGCCTCGGCGATCAGTCGGGCCGTGACTGACCACAGGCGATCCTAGCCTGCGTCTCGTCTCCTTGCCCCGCTCGCTCGGGGCGCTGCTCTCCTGTGCTTGCTGAGTCGAAAGAGCGCTCCCCTCAGGCCCTGCCTGCTTCCTCACTCCATTCCCACCTCACCGCCCAGCCCCTCGCAGCCCCTGGTGCCCAGCCCAGCCTGGCGCGGGAAGAGGGGGGGGTCAGCAGTTTACGAGCCCCACACTTGGTATTGTGGTCCTGCCTCGCGCTCATGTCTAGAGCAGCCACCCATGTCTAGAGCAGCTGCCTCGCCCACGGGGCAGAACAGAGACCCTGGCTCTGAGCTCCCTGGCCTGAGTTCCTGGAATCTCGATATTGTCCCCATTCTGTTGTCTCGGATGACGTGCTCGGACTCTCGGGCCCCTTTGGGGTCATAAGAACTCCTTGTATACTTTAAAAGCCTTCTCTTTCTTGGCTGCTTGGGATTAGCTGTCATCCTAATTGCAGAAACAGCTTTGGATGGAGTGTGTTATGCAACTGGATCCAGACGATGGGGAAGCAGAGCCAAGTGTAACGGCATGGTGCTGGGGAGGGGCGCCCACCAGGAGGAGGTCCAGCTGCTTGAAGCCTAGATATGGAGACTGTCAAAAACCAGACTGTCAGAGTCTGCAGTGCCGGGGCTCTGACGAGGGTGCCCCTAGACCCATCCCAGCCTTTGAGGCCACATTTGGCCGCAGAGCTCCCCATTAGGTCCAGTGGGCCACACCGTGCCAGCTCATGCCCTGGCCGCCTCCATCACCCTTAGCACTGCGCCAGGCCGGGCTGTGGCCAGGAGCGAGAGGCCCTGGGCCACAGGGTGGTGGCCACGCACACCCACTTGAAGGGAACACAGCTTTCTTGGCAGCGGGGCCAGGGCAGTTCATGGCCTGTGTTTCTGCACAAGGTTTGAGCTCACGTAGCCTTCAGACTCCAAACAGATGTTTCTTCTATTCCCAGCCTTAGGGGCGGGGTGGTGAAGGAGTGATGGAGGCTCTTCCTCCTCCCCAGAGCAAACAGCCTGGTAGAAATCTTGGCCCTGCTTCCCTGTGGCCTGTGCCTACTCCTGGCTGGGGAGGGGCAGACGGTCTGCTGGCACCTGAGATGAATTCTGCTCTTTTCTGCTGACTTGAGGGGTGGGGAGGGGGTACCAGTAGCAGTCCAGTGTGGGGAACCTGTTGGAGCAGGGGAAGGTGGATGGGGGAGAGGAATGGGAGTTTGAGCTGCCTGCCCGAGGCCTCAAGGGCAGACAGTAGCTTGGAGCATCCAGCTTCGTGGAGACTAGGCTGGTCAGAAAAGCTGGGAAGAAAGCTCAGGGATACCTGCTTGTGGATTCTGGGGACCAGTGTCTTCGCCACCCTCCCTCAGGCTTGCTGGCAAAAGCCAGCAGACACCAGGGCTGTGGAAGCCATCAAGAGCCACGCAAGTGGCAGGACGAGCCAAGAATGGCAGTTTTTTTTTTTTTTGGGGGGGGGGTGCTCAGGCAGTGGGGGCTGGGGGAAGCAGGGGTGCACTCTTTGGAAGGGAAAAGAGGGCACTGGGTCCCCCAGCCATCAGTCCCCCTCACATGAGGAGGTGGACACTTTCAGACCCTTCTAGGAGCAAGAGCCTTAAAGGCACAAAGATGCCGCAGGAGCCTGTGGAGTCAGAGTGGCTTGTGCTGCCCCTCCCCTCAGTAATTTATGGTCCCAAAGATTCCCTGTGGCTAATCTGCATGAGGGATGCGGTGTTGACAGCAAAGCGACCTCCCCTTGTGGGACAGGTGTTCAGGGCTTGGACAGCAGAAGGGGCAGCCCCTTGTAGGGCAGGGAGCTGACCCTCTGCTCCGGGCGCAGTGCAGGCCAGAGCTGGACACGTGTCCGCAGCTCCCGCTTGCCCTGCAGGGAATGTGCCCTGCTCTCGGGTTACACGAGCAGAAGGGGCTTCCAGGCTATTTGTAGTGCCCATGTGTCTCTGTCTAAAACCAGACAGGAGGCGGTCGTCGGAGCCCTGGCACCCTGCTCTACATTTAGAGGAGGCTTACACAAATAAAAATAGCCCCTCAAACACCAAGATCACAATAGACAGCGGAGGAGAAAGCCCTCCAGGCAAGGTGAAGCTGTTTGAAGATGGTAGTAGTGGACATTGGCCCTGGCCCTTGCTGGGCGGTGGCATCCCAAGCATTCGAGCTTTTCTCCTTTGTGCTTAGACCATTGCTACAAAGGCATGTTGTTTTCTTTCTCCTTTTTAATTTAAAAGGCATTTGGGGCCACTATTATCTTGAGACAAATATTTTTATGGAAGTCCACGCTGACCGACACTTTCCTTTTCTCACTGCCTGTCTCCTGAGTCTTCTTGAACCTGTGGCTGCAGCTTCTGGGAACCTTGTTGTTACTGTTGCGGCGGGGTGGGCTGGGGAGCAGCTGGCTGTGACCTTGTCCCCTGGTTGCTTGCTGGGGATGCCAATACCTTGCCTAGAGCGTCCTGCCAGCCTAAGGCCTTAGCTCCCATCCTGACTGCAAGCGCGTGCTGCCTGTACTGGGCAGAGATGTCACAGTCGGAGGGTAAACGCAGCCTCCGGAAGGAAGGTGGGGGGGGACGCTCTCTCTGCACAGGTGGGACATCACCACAATTCTGGGTGCCCTCTGTGAAGAGGGCTCCAAAGAAACTAGAACCAGCTCAGAGGGGTGTGTCCTAGGTACGCTTTGGGGTGGGGGTCGGGGGGATGCAGGAACCAGAGAGAGTTCCAGGGAAAGTCATGAATATGACAGCTCTCTTCCAACATAGGGAGAGCTCTTTTGTGGGGAAATAAATAAAACGGAGGACCAATAGATGAGCATAAGGGGGAACTCACGGCTGTCTGCAGAGGGTTGAACTGTCCTGGGGAATTTCGGTCCCTCACAGGTTGGTGCTTCTGTTGGGGGTGTCGGGGGTGGTAATAGTGCAGCTCCTCTCCAGGCTGATGTCCAGGGTTCTGGTGCCACCCTCATCAGGAGGGGGACTGCCCAGGCCACACTGTCAGGGAGCTTGCAGAGCCCTGGGAGAGAGGGAGGGAGGAAGGGAAGGTGCACGCTGGTGCTGAGATGAGAGGAAGAGGCTCCAGTTTAAGTGCCAGTGCGGGATGGTGAACTCGGAGCCCCATCTCTCTGTGGAACTCAGATTTTCAATCTGTGACACCTGCTAGGCATCTTTGCATGCCTGCCCTCTTCAGAGCACCTCTTCCTTGACTCAAGCCCTGCCCTGTCCTGTCCTGGGGAGTGAGGAGGCCCTTTCTTTGGGCCAACCCGCCCCCTTGCCACCCTACAAAGCCACTGGACTCTCTTACTGACTCCCCACTCTAACCCAAGGGAGAGGCTGAGAGGGTATGGGCAGAGGTCCTCCAGCTGGCCCCACAAGACAGGATACCCTGCACGTGTTGCCGTGCTTGTCTTTGGAGCGTTAGGAACTGCTAGGAAGTGCTCTGTGATTCATGCAGGCTAGCTCCCGAGCTCTGGGGTGTAAGACACAACCTCCCTCCCTCCGAGAGGGAGCAGAGGCAGGAATCTGATGTTCTGTTGAAGAAATTGCACTGATGGAGACTCCCTGGTGGCAGCGAGTTAAAGACAGTGCTATCAAGCTATCATCAGCCACTGCAGCATGAGTTCGATCCCCAGTCAGGGAGCTGACCCATGTGGCTCAGCAGACCTCTCCTGACCCACCTGCTGCTCCCCTCAGCAGTGTATTTCAGTACATCTGCCTGTTCTGGTGAATCCTTTCACACACCCCCAGGGCACCTCTGGCCTATGCCCAAGTTCTTGCATATATAAATAAGTAAATATTAAAAACAAAGTAAATTGTACTGAAATGTGAAGTGATCGGCAGGGCCAGGGCTCGCTTCTTCAAGTGAGGCACGATCATAAAACCAGTGACAGCCTCTTGATGTTTCTTGAGCTCCTATTTTATGCCAGAATGTTCACCTGGGTCCTGTGGCCTAGCTCATAAGCTCTGGGCCACCTTGAGAAGTGGCTATATTTCCAGATGGGGAAACTGAGGCCAAGAGAAACTAAGTATGTTGCTCGAAGTCATAGTAAGGCTGGAGTGGGGATGCGAAATGAAACAGGGTAAGTCGAGTCCTTGTTCATGTATGGAAAGACGGGACTCCGGGAATGACGTAAGTGCCCACAGCTATTGGAGAAATGACGTTGTGGATTGTCCCAAATTATTCACTCTAGCCCTTTCGGTTCTGCCTGTTGATGGCAGGCCAGCCACGTCTCAGGCCTGGGGGACGCTGCTGGTGCCACTTGAAACCCACGTTTTATTTCAAGACTCAGTACTGAGGTAGGCGCTGGGATGTTTGGGGCCAGGGATTCACCTCCCACCTCCAGAGACCCTGGGACCCAGGCCTCGCCCACGCCTCTGTGAACAGCAGCTGGTGACCTGTGCGGAGCCCAGCCAGAGGCCTGCTCTCCGTGATCTCCACGTTAGCAGGCCAAAGTCCAGCCCGTGTTTCCCAGTGCAAGGCACAGGCCCTGGGGGAGGGGGCGGGCATGAGGTGATTTTTTTCTGAGTTGTGATTCTTAACTACATAGTCAGGTTAGCTCACTGGATCATGACCAGCATTTTCAAAAAAGCTAGGAGAGGGAAAAGAGATGATGGCAGAAAAAAATGAAATAGAAAAATATTGGTAGTAGAAAGGCCAGTAATTTGAGTAGCTTTATTTGTATACCTATGTTTGTGTGTGCTGAGTCATGGTTAAAAACCTCTAACTGTGGATCATGACACACACACACACACAAAAATAGTTTCAGAGGCTTATGGGAAAGTTTGACTTTTATTCATTTTACATTTATTTTTATCGTTCATCCTGATTTTCTGTAAATTGCTGCTAGATACTGAAATTTTAGGGACTTTTAAATAAAACGTTTAAGTGAAATCATGTTTTTATTTATAAAATAATGACTAAATTACTACAATTAAATTTTTAGTGGAATTAGTTAACTTTTTTATTTATCTCTTCTTTATTTTTTTAAAGATTTTTTTATGCATACAGGACTGGGGTATAGGCCAGTGGTGTGGGGATGGTGAGAGGATTCACTAGAGACAGAGTGG
>NW_004567118.1:31311555-31322957 GCF_000260355.1 Condylura cristata | reverse complement strand
CCATGTGGGTCAGCTACCTCCAGGGCGGGGATCGAACTCGCACTGAAGCAGCTGGGGCTGGCCTGCATCCTAACCTGCTGTACCACCAGGGAAGGCCTGATTATTGAACTTTTAAAATGAATTTAATTTCATGTAAAGCTGAAATGAAGTTAGTCTATGAAGTTGATATGGGTTATATAAGTGTGTTGGGTTCCAGCAAAAATAATCAGTTATTCCAACAGCAAACAGGGATAATTCAGAAAACAGAAGATTGTAGAATGGAGGTACATTCATGGTGAGATCCACATGTACTTGGGAACCCAAGGCTGAAAAGTCCCTAAATAACCTCTGGAAGGCTCTAGGCCTCAGTTCTGCCTGAGGGCAAACAGTGGGACTTGCAAGGCCCTGTGGGTAGGGTAGTTTGCAGGTGTAGCAAGTGTGGGAACTCTGCCTCCTGACCTCATTTAGAAGGCTCCTGGATAGGGGGCTTTGGGAAATTCTGCATTAGGCCAGGGACCCTGAAGTTTCTACTGTGGTCTGAATTCTGGGGGCACCTGGGACCCTCCAGATCCGGCTGACTTCTGTCCTGGGAGCTGTGGCCATGTGCCCCTGGGCTGGCTGGCTGCCGACCGCCATCTGAGGGAGGCCTCTGTGTTTCAGGAACCTGGCCAACTGTGAGCGCCTCATCGAGGTGGAGGACATGATGGTGATGGGCCGCAAGCCGGACCCCATGTGTGTCTTCACTTACGTCCAGTCTCTGTACAACCACCTGCGTCGCTTTGAGTGAAGGCCTCTGGCCTGGAGAGCCAAGCAGCAGCCCCGGGAGGACACCTTGGACCGCCTGGTCCCAGAGTCGGGACCACCCCCGAGAAGACTTGCATTTTGGTGTGGAGCGCTCTTTGTTCTGTGGTGTGTGACCTGCTGCGTCCTGCAGGACTGTGGCCCTGGTTGATTGTAAGTGCGCTGAGCAGTTCCCGACAGCGCCCGTCACAGCCAAGGGGTGGACGGAGAGTGAGGCATTACCAGAGAGAGAGAAACAGAGAGAAACTGGTGCTAAGTAATTATCTTCCTTAACAAAAAAACAAAACAAAACAAAAAAAACCAGAAAACAAAACTTGTCTGTAGTTTCCGGATTGTTCAGTAACAATCTTCCCTCTGGTGAATTTGATGCATTGGCTTTCCAGGGTTATGTTGATCACCGAGTGTTTTTTATCAAAATACCCAGAGTTTTTTACTTCCTCACACTATTGTAGGTTCCTTTCCTCCCTCCCTCTGGGCCACTGCCAGGAAACAGAGAGACTGCTTAATCAGCAGCTTGACAAGGAAGACTGAAGTCTTGGGAAGAAAGAGTTTAATCACTCCCAGGTCCTGGGCAGCAGATGACCTTCAAGTCACCTCGGCCCCTTGGGGAGATGGGAAGGCGCTTGCCTGGGTCCTGGAGCAAGCCTCCTGCCCTTCCCAGGGGGCCCCACAAGTGTCTGACTAAGAATAGGTTCTTGGGAAGTTGACACTTTTGGGGCTGGACAGGCCCTTTGTGCTGAGAGCTAGGTTTTATCCACTTTTTTAGGGGATTTGCTGCAAATATTTATAAAAAGTAACTCCATCTGTATCATTGACGGTTTGTACATAAAAAGATGTGACAAACTTCTCTTGGGGTCTGTTATTTCTTTCTTTTCTTTTTTTTTTTTTAAAGGTTATTTATTTATACATACAGAACTGGGGTATAGGCCAGAGGTGCAGAGGACTCACCAGAGAAAGAGTGGGGAGCAGAACGGGTAGATCGATGAGGGGAGCAGCGGGCGGGTCAGGAGAGACCTGCTGTGTCATGTGGGTCACCTCCTTGGCCGGGGGTCGAACTCATGCTGAAGTGGCTGCAGACAGCTTTGCAGTGTTGCACTTTAACTTGTACCACTACGGGGGTGGGAGGGGGTCAGTTATTTCTGTCTGGGAGAGTCAGGACCAGTGAATAAGAGATTTTGGACCCTTTCCAAATGAAAATCTACTAAATCCCCCTTAGCCTTCTCTGTAAGCAAATTTTCAGCCGAGAAAGTTTAAAATCATAGATAGTTGCACTCTCTGAATTTGCCCACGAGTCGTCCCTTCCATAGTGTCCGAAGAGCACCAACAGAAAGTCCCCTGGATGGTGACCGACAGGTCCATGAAGAACAGTGGCCCATGACGGCAGGTTCTGGGGTGGCCCCACTGTGGAGGAAGCTCATCAAGAAGAGCTGGTTTATTTCCACAGCCGTTTGGGTGGTAAGGCTTTAATAGGGGATCCTTAGATTCTGTCAAATCACAACTCTTAGCTTGTTTTTTTTTTTTTAAGATTTATTTATTTATACATACAGAACTGGGATACAGGCCAGAGGTGCAGGGTGGTGAGAGGATTCACCAGAGACAGAGTGGGGAGCAGGATAGGCAGATTGACGAAGTACACTCCTGAGGGGAGCAGCGGGCGGGTCAGGAGAGGCCTGCCACGTCATGTGGTCACCTCCGGGACAGGCGGGGATCGAACTCATGCTGCAGTGGCTTTAGCTTCTTAGTGTTGTGCTTTAACCTGCTGCGCCACCAGGGAGGGCCCCCTTAGCTTGTTTTTTATTGAAGAGCCGTTTTCTAGTTGGGTTGGATTTTAGCCATGAACTTGTAGAACTTCCCTTTAAGGGGCTGTTAGGTGTCTTTAGTACACTCTTAACACCAGCACCTGTGCACCTTCATCAGGTCCATGTGTGTACGGGGGGTCGGGTATCTTTGGTGGTATCTGGGAAACACGACAGAGCTTGTCAGGTGGATGGGCAGAACTGCTGGCTGAGGCTGCTGTCGCGTCCATCCTTTGTATGCGCCCAGTGGGACACGTTCCCTGTCCAGCTCGCTTGGAGCCTCAGGAAGGTGAGTCCTATTATTAGCAAGGCACAACACCTGGTCTTTTTTCATACCCAGGCATGGGTTTCAAATCTAAAGCCAGTGTGGGAATGCAATGGCTCTATAAAAAGCATGCCTATATATTCTGAATGCTTGGCATATGCTAAATGGAGCGCTCGTGAACTGCTCACGTGGCCTTGTACCTTTGCACATAAAACAGAGCAGATCCTGCTAGAATCAGGAACAATTTCCCTTAAACTTAAGGAATTGCTTCCCTCATGCCTCATATTCAGAATTATAACAGGCTAGATGTTTTAAAAATAGGTTCTACAGTGTTCTTGTCTGTGGTCTTTGGGGAGAGGGGAAATGAAGGTTCATAAGATTTAATGGGTTTTCAACTTGATTACCTCTAGGATGAAGCCTGAAGGTTCCAAGATGTGGTCTGGGGGGTGGGGGAGAAGCAAGGAGGTCACACCGGCTTGAGACATTTGGAAACCACCACCTAAGATCAGGGTTGCATGAACATTCCCACTTGTGATATCCGATTTCAGGTCGCCTTCTGCCATGCACGGTACTGGGGGCCACACCTCTCCCCTGCACTGCCTCCTCAGAGAAGTATTTCTTGTAGTTGCTTGTAAGATTTTGCTTTTCCAGATAGATTCCTTCACCTGGGTTTTGTTAAAACTTATTAAGTCTGACCAAATTGGCTTGTGCGTTTCCCTGAAGTGAACATTTTGCCAGAGCCAAGATGGGTTTTAGCTTTTCTGACAGCTGATGGATATTATTCAAGGCAAGTGAGAGTTTATAAGCACTTTCTGAATATGATATAGCACATGCTGAATAGAGGAGAATGTACCGGCCAGGTGTTTGGGGAACAGTTTGTTAAAGCCAATGAATTTCGCAAATGTGTGAGATGACGAAAGCTCTCAGCTTTCCCGGCTGCAGTGGTCAGCACTCTGTAACTGGAGGAGACCAGCGTGAGGCGATCTTGCTTTCTGCCGAGCCAGGTCTATATGGCCCCAGGCAACTGGATGGCAGACTGAAAACGCTGATTCAGTTGGTCAGTTTGGGTGGGACCCTTCACAAGCCCACAGAACCAACTCTGGATTGGGTTTCTTGGATGGGTGCCAGGCAACCGACTCACGCTGCAGAACTGCTTCTGCCTGGTGAGATGGCTGGCTTAGTTCCTCTTTTCTCCTCTCGCTTCTTCGCCCTCGCGGATCATCAGCTTCTGAGGAATGATAAATGTATTTGGTATGATTATTATCCATCTTATTGCTCTCACCCAAAGCCCTACTTTGGGTTGCTCTTCATCTCTTATCTCTGGGCTTTTGGACTAGCTTTGACATCAAGCAGCCCTCTTCATCCTTTGCGCGAGCATGTTAAAACTGCCCAGGCCTGCTTCCTCCCTAGAGATCACCAAATAGGAAAAAAAAAATCAGCCAGGAAGGATGGGCCAAGAATCTTGTGTTCTCCGGCAGGGGAACCCAGGTGGCCTCTAGAGGGGCAGGTGGTCCACCTGGAAACACTAAAAATGAGCAGGAGGCCCAAGTCAGCGCTGCAGGGGAAGTGGTCAGTGGCACAAAAGAGGTGCCAAATAGCATTTTGGTGCACCTTGACTCTGCACCCTGGTCTCTTGAGTTGATCCAGGACTGCCCCACTGGCAGGGGAAAAATCCATACATTTTCTAAACCCAATTTTTAACCCCAGTGACAGCTGTCCGTAGCATGTTTGGCATCTTGGCAGCACCTCAGGACCTCTGCTGGCTTCTGCGACTCCCCTCCGTGCCTTCCTTGCCATCCTGCCTCCTGCTCCTCCCCATCCCCCTGTCTGCATCCTGTGCTCAGCTTCTGACGGGTTCCTGCCTCGGAGTGGGCTTGGACTCTGGGAGCTCATGACGCGTGAGTTGGGTTTGATGTCCCCCTTGTCCATCTCAGCTGGCTCCTGTAGTGTCTGCCCTCCCGACAGAGAGCAGCCTCAGCCTCCTCTGGCACCCGGGCAGTGTGGACCCACCCAAGCAACTCAACCACCTCTCACGAGCACTGTGTGCTGGCATTTACAAGCTCTTACCACTGGGGGCGCAAGACTTCCCTTCGGCTGAGTGTCCGGCTAGTACAGAGCTGCTAGCTTCCCCAAGGTCCCATTTAGGAAGCTTTTAAAATTTACAGAAAAATGGAAAGAGTAGGTCTATGAACTTGTTGTGCCTTTGCTTTGTTAACATTCTGCCATGTTTGTATTCTGTTTCATCCATTTTGGGGAGTCATTTGGAAGTAGGGTACAGCTACCCTACTTGATGCTCATCCAGAAATACTCGAGCAGAAACTACCCAAGAATATGAACAACCTCACGGACGCTTGGCTACCTAAAAAGTTGAGTGTTTGGACATCTGAGGTACCGAACAGTCTGTATTTAGATGTCCCTCATTGTTCCCACAGGCTGTTGATGACTACCAAAGACTTATTTTTTAAAGATTTATTCATGCATACAGAACTGGGATACAGGCCGGAGGTGCATGGGGTGAGAGAGGTGCAAAGACAGAGTGGGAAGGAGAACAGGCCGACTGACGAAGCACACTGCTGAGGGGAGCAGCGGGCGGGTCAGGAGAGGTCTGCCGCGCCATGTGGTCACCTCCGGGGTGGGAGGGCCCAAACACAATTCATTTTTAAGTTCAGGATTCAAGGTTCACACATTGTATTTGGTTGTTAAGTCTCTTTAATCCCTCTTAATCTAGAATAGTCTCTGCTTTTTCCTTGCCCTCTGCTTTTCACTTCAGTCTTTCAGAGAACCCAGGCTGGTTGCCACCTAGACTGTCCCCAGCTCTGCTTTGTCACTACCTCCTGGCAGATTCAGGTGAACTCAGATGTGGTCCCCACGATGGGTGCTTGGAGCACGCCAGTAGGAGCCTGTGCTGGTGGAGGTTGGGCTGTGATGTCCAGCAGGCCCCTCGCTGCCCTCTCCCCTGAAGCACTCAGATCTGTTGGGGCACATTCTTCAGCTTACGCAAGCGTCTTCTTCCTCAACACCTTTCACCGGCCACCTTTACCATGATCAGTTGATGATTTTTGCCTGAATCTATAATTATATTTGGGGTTGATGACAGTGATTTTAGGGGATTTCTTGATGGCATAGAGTTTCACTCTCAGTGCTGTGACACTATCACTACTGCGACCTGAGTTTGACCCCCGGCCAGGGAGCTGACCCACATGGCACAGCAGCCCTCTCCTGTCTTGCCCGCTGCTCCCCTCAGCAGGGTATTTCAGTACATCTGCCAGTTCTGCTCCCCACTCTGTCTCTGGTGAATCCTCTCACTCCCTGAACCTCTGGCCTGTACCTCTCTTCTGTGTGCATATTTAAAAATACATCTTAAAAAAAAGAAAGTATCAAGTCCCATCATTTCATGTATTTTCCTCGTAAAGAGGGCTTTCTCATTGTCTCCTTTTTTGGGTATTACTATGGACATGTAGATTCTCTTTTAATGATACACTGTAACTCCTTACTGTCATTAACCTTTTTGATGTTCACATCGCCCATGTTTGTCCAAGAGAAGACAGCTCTGTGTCCTTTTGACGTGGCTCCCTCAGCCTTTAAGCAGCCTTGGAACAGCTTGCTTTCTGGCACAAGATGACCCATGCTGAACTTTGACTTTGTTTGCTTTAAGCCTGGAAGCAATCCTGGTCTCTTCGAGAGGAGTCGTACTCACCAGTTGAGATTCAGGAGCTGGGTGTGGTCAGTGCTCCTGGGTAGTGTACTTCCATACCCTTTCAATGAACAGAGCTCAAGAAATTCATAAAGATGTCTCCAAGAATGCCAGAACCTTTGATTTTTTTCAAACATTTATTTATTGCATACAAGATTTGGAGTGTAGGCCACAAGTTTGGGGGTGAGAGGATTCATGGGAGACAGTGGGATCAGGGGATTGACTGAAATACACTGCTGAGGGGAGCAGCGGGTGAGACAGCAGAGGTCTGCTGCACCGTGTGTGCCATTAGCGCTCTGGGTTGAACTTGGGCCTTGGTGGTAACAGTGCTGAGACCTAACTCCTAGGCCACCACGAGGCTCCAGCATCTCCAACTTAAATCCAAAACCATAAGGTGCCTGTATGCTTTCTTTAATATTTCTTTTATGTATTTTTTCTGACAATCCTGATTGCTGACAATTTTAATACATTTGCAAATTTCTTCTATAGACAACAGTTTCATGGCTACCACTGCCAACAACAAATGCTTTAAGGATTTCTTTCCCGCCTCGAATACATATTCTTAGGGTGCACAGAATACTGTTCCCAAATGTTACTTTATTTTTTTTTCTGTTTGAAGTCACTGGATTTGATGTACAGTTAAGCTTGCTGTTTCTGTTAATATTCCATTGTACATTTGTTGTTTCTTTTGAAGTTACATATGTAAATTCTTTACCTACTCCAAAAGTCAAAACTACACACATATAAAAGCATATTTGGGGCCCTCCCTGGTGGCGCTGTGGGTTAAAGCACCGCACTAAGAAGCTTAAGCCACTTCCGCATGAGTTCGATCCCCGCCTGCCCCAGAGGTGACCACATGGCGTGGCAGACCTCTCCTGACCCGCCCGCTGCTCCCCTCAGCAGTGTACTTTGTCGATCTGCCTGTTCTGCTCCCCACTCTGTCTGTGGTGAAGCCTCTCACCCTCCGCATCTCTGGCCTGTACCCCAGTTCTATATGAATAAATAAATAAATCTTAAAAAAAAAAAAGCGCATTTGGGGCCTCGTTGGTGGTTCAAGGGGTTAGGTCTTAGGACTGTGGAGCTCTCTGCAGCCACTGCAGCACGAGTCCCATCCCCGGCCCCAGAGCTGCCCCACACGGTGCAGCAGACCTCCCTGTCTCCCCCGCTGCTCCCCCAGCAGTGTATTCCAGTACATCTGCCTGTTCTGCTCCCACTCTGACTCTGGTGAGGCCTCTCACCCTGCCCCTCCACCTCTGACTTACATTCTAGCTCTTGTATGCATAAATAAATCTTGTCTTCCTCTCCTGTCCCCTCTCTTTCATAACCACAACAAATACGTATCTTTGGTTTTATTGTCCTTTTTTTTAAAGATTTATTTATTTGTGCATACAGAACTGGGGTACATACAGGCCAGAGGCTCAGGGGCGGCGAGAGGCTCCACCAGAGACAGAGTGGGGGGCAGAACGGGCAGATCAGTGAAGTACACTGCGGAGGGGAGCAGCGGGCGGGCCAGGAGAGGTCTGCCACGCCATGTGGTCACCTCCGGGGCAGGCGGGAATCGAACTCATGCGGAAGTGGTCCCAGCTTCTCAGTGCTGTGCTTTAACCCGCTGCGCCACCAGGGAGGGCCCCTTTTTTTTTTTTTTTTTTAACACAACAGTCAGCACAGTGTAGCCTCTCTTTTCATGATCAAGTCCTCCTTAGAGGCCTTCAAGACATGGCCGCATAGTCCTGAGTCCTCCGCCTCGCCCTGTGTGGCGCCCCTTGCTTGGTCCCAGGGTAAAAACAGCCTTGTGCATACCTGTTGGGCATGTGTGGGGTGTGTCTTCAGGGTTAAATCCCAGACATGAGATTGCTGCAGAAAATGGTAAACACCTATTTTGTTAGATGTTGCCTAGAGATGATACCACTTTGCACCCCCCACCAGTAATGTATAAGAATATGTATTTTTCCCCAAAAGTAGTGTTGTCAGACATTTGAATTTTCATCAGTCTTATAGGTGGCAGATGGCATGGGTGTCATTTCCATTTTTTTTGAGCACAGATAAACATGCTTTCACTTACGGGCTGTTTCTATGAACTCCTTCCATGTCTTTTGTCTACTTTTCTAACTTTTATTCCCCTTGATTTCTCAGAACTCTTCATATATTAGGAAGATCTGTGTCCCTTGATTCCAGATTTCTCCACCTACTTTGCCTGTAACCTTCTGTGGCTCATGCCTAAAATGGGTTTTCAGACCGTCACCAGATTGCTGCTCATTGCTTATTGCTCCATATTGTCTGTTCTCCATATTACTCCCCGAATGAACTTCTTAAAATACAAGTATATGGGGCCCTCCCTGGTTTGCAGCGGGTTAAAGCACAGCACTGAGAAGCTAAAGCCACTTCAGCATGAGTTCGATTCCCGCCTGCCCTGGAGGTGACCACATGACACAGCAGACCTCTCCTGGCCTGCCCGCTGCTCCCCTCAGCAGTGTACTTCGCAGATCTGCCTGTTCTGCTCCCCACTCTGTCTCTGGTGAATCCTCTCACCGCCCCTGCATTTCTGGCCTGTACCCCAGTTCTGTATGCATACATAAATAAATCTTAAAAAAAAAATACAAGTATATGTCAGTTGCCAGCCCCGCGGAATGCACTCCCACTGCCTGTCGGGTAAGCCGTGCCAGGTCTCCAACCCTACTCTCTTGGTTACCCTTGTCTTCCATCTTCCCTCTGCCATGCTTACCCAATCTCCCTGGCCCTGTGTTCAGAGAACAGTCTAGACATCACTCCTTTAGGGACCCCCACTGACATTCCCCCTTCTGCTTCTGTCCCCAGAGTCCCTGTGGGCCTCATCCTACCCCCCCCCCCACTCACCTTTTGTCACTAGACACTAGCGCCCTGAGAAGATTCCAGAGGGGGTCTGTCTACCTCCTGGGCTCTCCAGCCTGACAAGTGACCCCCACATAGTAGGCGGTCCATGGATATTTGCTTCAGTGAATAATGAGTGAGCGCTACCTACTCAGCAGGAGCTCGGTGCCCCGGAACACAGGGTGAAACAGAGGGATGAATCCGCCGTTCTGGGCCCCCGTTCCCGAGGGTTAAGTGTTCACTCTCAGAATTCATCAGGTGCTGTTGAGTTTCTTTCCAGTGGGATGTTCACATTCAAGACTGCTTCAGTTCCAGTCTCCAGGGACTTGAGCCCCAGGGGAGGCTGCTGTGGGGATCAGTCACGCTCCACTCAGCATTTGTTTACTCAGTGGATGTTGATAAATGAAGCTCAAGGTAACGAGCTGTAACTTAGCTTCCCCAGGCTCGGCTACCACCACCATTGGTAGAAGGTTCAGATTTCAGCCCCAGGAATGCAGCGTCAGGGCTACGATCCTGGGTGAAGGATCATAATCAGTGCCACAGGGAGACCACTTCTGTCATTTCATGAGATGGGGGGAAATACTCCAGTTTGGTGAGAACAGAGAAGCACTGAGAGGCCAGCCAGAGATCCAGGAGGGGCTCTTCCATATTCCGTTGGCAAATAATGCCAGCAAATGATGCCCTTCCACGCGCTGGGACCCACAGGCTGGTCTTAGGGCAGCCCCAAGGCCCGGTGCCTGGCGGTTCCGGCCTAGCGCAGTTTGGTGATGTGGATTAACACCGCGGGGCGCAGAGGCGGCCGCCTGGTCCTCTGTCCAGGGCATCTTGGGGACAGAGGAAGAGCTCTGCGGCTCAGCGCCTCCCGCACAGCTGCCGGGCCTGGACGGCCTGCCCGCAGAGTAGGTACGCACGACTGTCGACTCACTGCGGCCGGGCCCAGCTCCCTGTTGACACTGCTCCACTATCACTGTCACCACTGCGTTCCATGTTGGCAAAGCTGGGGAACACCACTTGCCAGGCCACTTTATCACTTTAACAAGGGCTTTGGCATAACCAGAGCAGGGTTTGCGTAACTGACCCTGGACCAGGGGGCCAGGTAGCTCTGCTGGCCGGCAGAGGGGGAACTGATTACAGTGATCTGGCCCACACTGTGGTGTTCTCTCTGTCGTCCCTGTCCCTGCCCCAGCAGGTCTGGGCTCTGGGACTGATTCTCTGGGGCACCCAGCTGGGTCTGTCCTGAGGGCCAGCGAAGGCCCAAGGGCCCACCCAGCACCTGCCGCTGCCGCTGCCCCTCGCTGCAGTTTTGCTCTAGGCCACGGAATTTCACTCCAGAGATCAGTTTGTTTCTGTTCCTTTAACCAGCAGATGCACCCTGACCTGAAGCAGGGTGACAAGGGGAAACCAGGAGTATTTTCAGCAAGGGGCCATCACAGATGTGGTGTCAAGTGACTTTTAGGGGCAGTGGATTTGATGACAGGTGTGTTTTTATTCAGGAAATGAACGCACTCATTTAGAGGGCTGAACTTCCTTCCAAGAACACGCCCCATCCCTCCGCTGTCCCTATCCCACCCTGCCCGGTGACACAGCCAAGGCAGCCACCGCTTTTAGCATGAAGAGACCATTGGACGATCAGCCAGAGACTTCTTGTCTCCTTAAGACCATGAGGTCTCACCGAGCCACAGCTTTCTCATCTTTCAAATGGGCGTCAGCCTACCCTATCAGGCTCTATGGCTGGGGGAAGGGATGGACACTGTGGTGGGTCCTCCTGCTGGGGCCCATGAGCTACAGATGCTGTCCTGGGCCATCCCCAAGGGTGTCTGCGGGCTCCCGGGCCAGGGGCATGGAGGAGGAGGAGCTGGTGCAGGGGGCTGGGCGCTCTGGCTCTATGGATTAGGTGTTTTGCCTTATACATTTTTAGTTTATATATTTACGCATACAGAACTGGGATACAGGTCAGAGGTGCAGGGGCTGTGAGATGATTCACCAGAATCAGAGTGGGGAGCAGAACAGGCTGACGGAC
>NW_004567118.1:31281271-31308712 GCF_000260355.1 Condylura cristata | reverse complement strand
CTCTTTCGTTCATGATTCTGTTTATTTGTGCTTTCTCTTGTTTTTTTCTTTGTGAGTCTGGCTAGTGGCCTGTCTATCTTGTTTATTTTTTCAAAGAACCAACTTTTGGTTTCATTGATTTTTTGGACTGTTTCCCTGACTTCCATTTCAGGGCCTATACATTTTTAAAATCAATTTTATTGAAATAAAATAGACATCCTTAAAAATTTTTCAAAGTAATCTATGTATACAGATTTAAAAGTCAAATGATAATAAATTAAAGACAAATCTAAAACCACTAGCCCCTCCCACGCTGTCACCCCACCTTGCTCCCCAGAAGAGACACCCTTACCTCGTCCATGCATCTCCCACTGTGCTTATCCCTGGGTTTCCGACTCACATTGCTCTGCTCTTCTACGATTTCCCCTTTGGATTGGTGCTGGAAAAGTCATGACGCATTTTTACTTGAAAAACAGAAAAAATTGTCATGACTTTTCCGATAACCCAGTACATGCCCACTGAGTTCCCACAACAGGGGTGGGGCGGGGGGGATAAGCAGTTGGCTCCCCCACACTGTGTCCCATCACTTCCTTTCCCTCAGGCTCCCCAATGTGACCCCATCACACATTTTTTGGTTCAAGCAGTGGTTGATGTTTACTTTTTCATGACTAGACAAATAATGTTCAACTCAACATGCCCCCCCCCCCCCCCGTGGAATGCTAATCTTCCCCAAACCTGCCTCGGTGATTTTAAACGTGTTCACACATTCTTTGACCCCCCCCCTTCCATACTGAGGGGGAGACGGATCCCCTCTTCGCTTGACTGCAGCTGAAGTGAAGCTGTGTTGCCTCTGATGCTTAGTGGTAAAGGCACTGTCCTCTTTTGTGGGGGGACTTACCCTCCTGGAGCCCTGGGGGCATCTTGTAAGAAATCTGGCTGGTCTGAAGCCTACATTCTGGAGGGACCGTGGGAATGACCATGGGTGGGAGGGAGAGGCCTGAGAAGTCCAGCTGGTCGACCCCTCCCCATCATCAAGTCCAGTAACACCAGCCCCCACCCCTGAGGGAGACCGGCAAGGAGCTTGGTCGCCTGCCAGGACCATGAGCGCTAACAATGCTAAGTGATGGTTGCTGTCTACGCCACTAATTTTGGGCTGGTCCAGCCGCAGATGACGGGAACACTGCTCCAACTGCAGTCTCCCCATCTCCCCATCCAGTTGCTCAGGCTGCCAAACTTGGAGCCATATTTGACTCCTCCTTTTCTTTCATACACCATCCCAAATGTCAAGGAGTATTTTGGCTTTGCCTTCCCAGTCTACCTGAAACCCAAATCACTCCTCACTACCTTCCGTGTCTGTGCCCTGCTTATGCCACCACCATCCCACTTGGGGGCTTCCACCTGAACCCCCACACAGCCTTCTGACTGCCTCAGCACCTGCCTTCTCCTCCACATTTTATTCAACACATCGGGCAGAATTGCCCAGCTGATATGCAGTTAGCTCACAGCCACGGCTCACTCAGAGGGACCCTGACAGTCTCACAGGCCTTTCACCAGCTGGCACCACATCGTCTCTGGAAACGTTGCCTGGCGCCCTCCCCTGGTTCTTAGCCCTACTCTTTGCTAGTTCTTTGCTTTTTTAAAAAATATGCATTTTTATTTTTTTATGTCCTGGGACATAGGCACAGGACATCTTTGCTGCACCATGTGGGTCAGCTCCCTGGCTGGGGATTGCACTCATGCTGTGGTGGGTGGCTGTGGACAGCTCCATAGCCCCGAGACTTAACCCCTGCACCACCGGGGAGGCCCCTCCTTGCTACTTCTTGAATGTATTCATCTCACTTCTACCTTAGGCTCTTTGCCTGAGTCATACTCTTCATTTATTTCCTGGCACTAATAATTGAGTCTTGCTTTTTATTTGCTTCATGTTTAATGCGCTAATTATTTTTGCTTTCCTTCCCTCCTCCCTAGGTGTTCCACTGTTGCTGGTACTATGTCCTATCTCACATGTCATTTTCTTTGATTCTTTGGGTGCTTCCTTCCGGGAGTCTGCAGTCCTCCTGCTCCTGCCTGGCCTGGGTGCCTTCTATCAGCTGTCATCAACATTTGCTGTCATTTCCTGTCACTGCCCTCTGTATTGAATTCAGTGACCCCTGGTTCCATATCTTCTTTCTTAGTTTATTTCCTCATTTGGTTGGCGCACATCCTGCAGTAGCTAATTAAGATACACATGTGAGGTAAAATTTGAGTCCTTGCATGTCTGAAATGCTCCCATTCCACTTCCTTCCTTCAGTGCCCATCTGATTACAAGTGTTATACAAGTACTATAATTATTATATTATTACAATACAAGTATTATAGGCTGAGAATCATCTTCATACAGAAGTCTGAAGACATTGCTTCACTCTTTTCTAGCATCAGTGTGGCTACTTAGAAACCCAATGCCATTCTGATCTATTTTTTTCCTCTTGGGAAGCTTGGAATATATTTTATTATTTATTTATTCAGGCTCCTACAAGGGTAACTATTCTTGGTGAGTCTTTATTCATGTGTCAGGCACTTAGTTGCCCTTTTACTTTGGAGACCCCAGTCTTCACTTCTGGGAAATGGTATTGTTTTTGCTAGAATTTCCTTCCTTGCATTTCTCTTTCCCCTATTCTTTCTTTATAGAATTTCGATGACTTAGAAATTGGACATCCTCATTCTTTTCTTCTTCAGTTCTTCCTTTTTAAAAAAATTCTTATTATTTATGTACACAAAAACTGGGATCTAGGCCAGAGGTGTAGGGGGTGAGAAGATTCATCAGAGATAGAGTGGGGAGCAGAATAGGTGGATCCACTGAGGTACACTGCTGAGGGGAGCAGCAGTCGAGACAGGAGAGGTCGGCTCCCTGCCTGGAGATTGAACTCGTGCTGCTGTAGTGGCTGCAGAGAGCTTCATAGTGCTGCACTTTAACCCATTTGCCACCCGGGAGGGCCCAGTTCTTCTTGACATTCTCATTTAGCTCATATAATCTTCCAAGGTTTATTTTATGTAGAATATTCTTTTAAAAAAAATTCCAAAATCTTATGCTTGTTTTCTTACTAATCCTTTTAAAAATAACATTGATCTCTTACTTAATGGGTATAATATCTTATTTCTATGGCTTATAAATCCCCTTCTCTGAAGGAGTCATTGAAGGAGTTTCATTTTCACGTTTCTCCCGCTTCTTGCACAATCTCTGTTTATTCCCGATTCCCTTTTCCTGTTTGGGTCTCTACTTTTCAAGTTGGAGGCTTTCCTTAAATATTTGGTGATCTTGGGCTGCCCTTTCTTGTTGAAGTCTGACTTCCCTAAAAAGATGAATGGCAGCTGGGAGGGGTAGGTGGATTTATCAGTGGGAACTTCTTCCCCTGTGGTGAGGGGCAGCCAACTGGCTCAATAGTGGGGGCGAGAGTCCCCAATGCCAGGTTTTGGAGTTGTTTCCTCTGGAGGTGGTCATTCTGCTGCAGTGGGGGTGGGAAGGGCACAGTGAGTGTGTGGGGAGGCCTGGAGTTTCCTGCTGCCGCAACTTTCCTGAAAAAGCAGGAGGAAGAGGCTCCCTCACCCCGAGTGGCCATGTAGCCAGGCTGATTTTCGCACCAGGCCCTCTTCCATCTTCTGCTGACCTTGTGCCTCCAAGTCCTCAGACTTTAGGGTTCAGCAAGGCCAACCTCCCCTTCTCAGTCTCCTTGTCTGCAGGGACCTGGGTGGACATTTCCCTGCCCTGCCAATGCAGTTACTCTCTGCTCCACCATCCAGGTATTTGTGGGACTCTCTCTCCGTGTTGTTCCTGCTCCCATATTTTCCTTTGTAGGTTTATATTTTTATTCCCTTGTTGCCATTTTGGTGGGATTTTGGGCAGGCAGGTGAGCAACCTGCCTGCTTCCTCGGAAGTAGGCTGTATTTTAATAGAGGTGGTCGGACTGCTCAAAGGGAAGGGCAAGTGGTTAGAACAGTCAGTCTGTGAGAGGTGCGCATTCTCAGTCCACACACACCGGACACCAGGGCCAGCACATGCACGTCCCAAGGGCTGATACAGTACTCACCTCACAGATTTTATGAGGATTCAGAGTTAAGATGAACACTTCGCTCAATGCCTTGTATTTGCATATGCAAATGTAGTGATTAGAGTTATTCTCATAATTACTTGGTATACATGACTCTGGGGACTTAGGTGAGTTTCTGTCTACCCTTTTCTGCCTCCTTCTGAGAGCTTCTCCTGGGAAGCCTACCAGCCCAGAGTCTGGGAGCTCTGTGAATTTCGGGAAGGTGGTGGGGAAAATCCTCTGGTCTTGACTGCGTTGGCAGTGTGTGTAATTGTCAGATCTGGGACATCCAGCTCATTCTGGAATGTTCTCATTTCTTGACATGAACTCTCTTTGCAAACACAGTCATTTTGTCTTTCCGCTCAGACCTCTTCTAAAACGTACTCTCCACAGCGGACCACACACAGCTCTTCCAACATAAGTCCCTCTTTAATTTATAACAAAGAGACTGTGTTCTAATTGTGTGTGTGTCACGAACTGCCTAGAAGTCGCTCACACTTGCGCTCTCAGTTTGATCTGCCAGGGTTTGAATCCTAACTGCCGTTGACTCGCCGGGCGTGACCCATGCAGAAGCACCTTGTCCTCTGTGGGCCTTAGTTTCCTCATCTGTCCAGTGCAGAGGATAATAATAGTACCGAATTCAGAGGGCTTCTGTGGGGATTAAAGAGATAATCCATGAGCCGTGCCCAGCCTGGTATTCAGGGGTCAAATCAAAGCCAGCGATCACTGTGATTTTCTTTCCCAAATTAAGCCTTCGCGCAAACCGCGCTCTGGGTACAACTGGATTGGAGGGCTCTTAGGGGTATGAAGCTTGCAAACGGCTGAGGCAGAGGAAATGTGATCTCCTTAATTTTGTTTGTAGCTTCTACTAGACCACATAGCAACCGAACAACATAGCAACTAAGCAAAAGCAAGTGCGTCTGGCTCAAGCCAGTCAATGTGCATTTTAAAAATAATGTCTTTCCGACTAAAACAACAACATACAGCGACCCGACTTGAGCCGTTACCATAAGGCCAACCCCTTATGGTAAAAGCAGCATTTGATGTTTCTTTGTGCTCAGAGTAATTCTGATCGCAAATTTATAATTGAGCCCCAATCCCCCCCCCGCCCGGAGGCTGAGCTGCGGTTTGTTACTAGGTCGCTACCACAGTGCCCTCTAGTGGAACCTGGGATTTCCTTGCGCTCAGGTCTTTGCTGAGGGACCCATTTATTTATTTATTTATTTATTTATTAATAATCGTATTAGGTTCATTTGAAGGTTTGTCTCATCTGTGTCTTTTACAAAGTTGTTTAAAGAGATGATTTCATTTCCATCCTTTGCACCACGAAGCTTGGTCTTCCCACAGAGCTCTCCTACCCGGGGGACCCCTCGCTCCTGCTCCCCCAGTTCCTCCAGGTTCAGAGCTGCTCCAGTTCTGGGGCAGAGGGGAAAGCGGCCTGGCCAGGACACAGGGTGGCAGATAGAGTGCAAAGAAACTGCTTGAAATCATTGTTCGGTGCCAGCCGCTGCTCAGCCCCTGCCCCGCTGGATGATTGCACAGGGGCTCAGATCCATGCCACCCTCGAATGTGCTGCTTTGGCATCAGGATTATTTTCAGCTGCAGTTAATTGAGAAACAACGGATGCAGGAAATCATGTCTGCCCTTCTCTGCCTAAAAGCAGGTGTAATCCCCTTTGAGGGCGGAGCCCTCTGAGGTGTGAAGAGGAGACTGACTCATCATTAGAAATTGGGGTCACCCTCGTTTCTGCGTCATCTCTGTTGATGTTAGGGTCTGCAGAAATAGGCCTTACTAAAATACCCGCATCTGCTGATGGTGCCCCACACTTGCCACCTTCCCACCATGGACCCCGAATACCCTGTCCTTGTTCTTGTCACTTCTGTGTATCGTCCTTTGTTAAGATGAGATCTAAGCCCCAGAGCTAGCTGCTTCTTTGAGTTTTCCCTTCCTTTTTGTGAACACCCATGAAGATAAAAACAATAGCACTAATACAAATTGGACGCCTTGCTCATCTGCTTTTGTTACTCAAATTTGTCGGTCCCCATTTCCTGGCCTTAGAAGGGAGAGGATACAGTTTTCCTTTGCTGCCACCAGGTAGAGTTGGCTGTGAGGAGGGCAGAGGAGCCTAGCAGCTCTGCCCCCCCCCCCGGGGGGGCACTTTGCAGCTGATTTGACTCTTGAAGGTTACCACCTCATCCAATTCAGCCTTCTCAGCTGCCGAGCCTGACAAGTGGCCAAAGACAAACCAGTCACACAAAGAGCCCAGCACACGCCTTGCCCTCTCTCATCTTGACTTTCAAGCGGCTTTATGCACTCTATGAAATGTTAATCCTACGGGTGAAATCCAAGCCGGCTTATCCTCAGAGCAACCAGGGCCAGTGATGGGGAGCAGCAACGCACTAAATTTCTTCTCCTAAGACACAAGGGTTCTATTCAACAAACTCAATGTCACAGTACAAAAAACTATTCTTGTATCAGATCAACAAAGGGAACTGGTCCAAGTGCAAAGACAATTTGAGATTTATGTTCTGCTTCCTGTAGAAAAGTGAAACCTGGGGAGACCACTGGTAGGACAGAGCGGGCACCCCCAAAGGTGCAGGCTTTCCTACCTGTAAGTTCTGGTTCAACAGGTGCGTGATAGATTCCATACTGTAAAAGTGCCCCTGGGGTTCCGATGCAGATTATTGGGGGTGGACCACATCCTGAAAAAGACCTGATTGTGTGGGACAAGATCCATTAGCAGACACCGTTGAAACCATCAGGAACATAAGGAGTAAAAGGAGAATATATATTTACATTTTCCAGGGTTAGTCCCAGTTAGATTTTGCTTCATTCACATAAATGCCAGAAATGGGTATTTATGAACATTGTGTTTAGCATCCTATTTAAATAGAATATCAAGAACGTCATCACGCATACAATTAGCAAGGCTTCAATTAACATTTACCACAGCAATTAACACATAATTTTGTTATACAGTATTAATTTGGAAACATCTTTTTCAACTCAGATGGTTGTTGAAATTCGTAGGAAGCCTGACTTGCTCCGGTATCTTCATGGAAACTGGATCTTCAGGTCTGGTTGAAGCACTTAATAAATCTCATTGAAAAGGACACCAACTGCTATATTGAGGTGCACTCAGCTCTAGTGTGGAGTTGTCCTTTATAAAATCTGGTAAATAGGGCTTCCCTGGTGGCACAGGGGCTGCAGCATGAGTTCAATCTCCCGCCAGGGAGCCGACTCACATGGTGCAGCAAACCTGTTCTCCTGCTGCTCACCTCAGCAGTGTATTTCAGTAGATCTGACTGTTCTGCTCCCCACTCTGTCTCTGGTGAATCCTCTTACCCCCAACACCCTTGGCCTGCACCCCAGTACTTGTCTGCATAAATAAATAAAAATAACATAAATCTTTTTTTTTTTAAGATTTATTTATTTGTATATACGGAACTGGGGTACAGGCCAGAGGCTCAGGGACAGTGAGAGGCTTCACCAGAGACAGAGTGGGGAGCAGAACAGGCAGATCGACCAAGTACACTGCTGAGGGGAGCAGCGGGCGGGTCAGGAGAGGTCTGCCACGCCATGTGGTCACCTCTGGGGCAGGCGGGAATCGAACTCATGCGGAAGTGGCTTTAGATTCTCAGTGCTGTGCTTTAACCCGCTGCGCCACTAGGGAGGGCCAAAATAACATAAATCTTTATAAAAATGAAAATGAAATTGGAAGCAGCATAAAGAATAGACACTAAAGCATTTGAAGAATAGAAATGAGGGGCCCTCCCTGGTTGTGCAAGGGGTTAAGTCTCAGCACTATGAAGCAGTCCGCAGCCACTGCAGCATGAGCTCAATCCCTGACCAGGGAGCTGACCCACATGAGGCAGCAGACCTCTCTTGTCCAGCCTGCTGCTCCCCTCAGCAGTGTATTTCAGACAGTTTGCCTCTTCTGCTCCCCACTTTGTTTCTGGTGAATGCTCTTACTTCCCACACATTTGGCCTGCACCCCAATTCTTGTATACATAAACAAACAAATCTTTAAAAAAAACTGGTAAATATAAAGTTTGCATGAAGGAAAAATGTAAACATTATTTGATGGAAAATGGTTTTCGAGCTGGCAGGAAATTTAGAGGTCACATAAACTGTTTTGATGGCTTTTGTTTACAGCCAGCATCACAATGACCTTCAGGACAAGGATGAATTTGCATAAGGGCACATTTCTCAGCACATATTCCTGCTGCCAGGTAAGGCGGGTGCAGGGCACCCGTGCCTGATTGTGGACACCTGGAACGTGAGGGCACACGCATGTGTACGTATGCACCACCTCAGCCTAGAGGTGAAGCTAAATGCTGCGGCAGCAGGAGGAAGAGAGGCATACCACAGAAAAGGCAACAGAAGCTTCTCATACAGCATCCTGCACTGAGGAGAACTGAAGTCTTGTGTTTATGCTGCCGTGCGCATCTTGGCAACTCGGCTCAGCCGGCTGGAGCACAGTGTTCAACACCCGGCTCTGGGCGCCAACTACTTGCGCGGCGGGGCTGCGCACTGTGGCAGCAATTGCGCCTGGCGCTCAAGAGTTCAGTTGTGTGGAGGGAATGTGCCAGGTCCAGAGCTCAACCTCGAGAAGTGGAATGCGCTCACAGTGTGTGCTGTGAATAGTAACAGAGCTGGTGGAGCCGCACTGGGAAAAGCTACAGAGCTTGATTGGCTATGACCACATGAAAGAAAGAAGGTTGAAAGCACCCGAGTCCCTATCGGCAGGGGAAATATGCTATTGCAAAAAAGAAACATATGCATTCCCTCCTCTTCAGTGCTGAAGAACTTCTTCAAAGCACCCAGTAATTTGGTAGGTTAGTGGAAGTTTAAAATTCCAATGAAAAGCTCTTAAGCGGTCATGTTTCTTAGCTGCTGACTTTTGAATGGAGCCATGTAACAGAGGAGGAAGGCCTGGTGCAGACCCAAACCCTGGGTCTTGAATAATCAGCTTCCTACAATGGCCTATGGTGTCCAGACAATATAAAGAATATAGAGAATGAAAGTTGCTGGTTTCTAATCAATGAACCCGTTATTCCACAATGAAACCCAAGACAAAACAAGTCATGTCTGACCAGTACCCAGTACCAGGGAGGAAAATGTTTTGCTCCCTCATCCAGGTGCACTCGGGTAGAGAAACTGAGACACACCTCAATGCCACTGGCAAGGCTACAGAACAGAGTTCAAAGTCACGGTTGCAGTAGACGCAAGGTGAACACATGTCAATAATGTCTGCTGTCTTGGAAGCACTTTTGCTCCCGTAAAATACTCTCCTGTGACTCTTGTGAGGCAATCATCAGAGGCTTTGGCCTGAGGTGAACTAAGGGTAGTGAAGGCGGGAAGCCTGGCTGGGAGCGGGACTGCAGGCCCCTGGCCCCGTGCATTTTCGCTGCTCCAGGACACCTCCCTGAAGTCCCTTTAGAATTCTCGTTTCAGTTTTGCTCTGGCCCCCACCAGAGAATTTTAAATTCTTTTTAAAAATTTTATTTATTTATGCATACAGAGATGGGGTACAACCAGAAGTGGAGTGGTGGCAAGAGGATTCACCAGAGACTGAGTGGGCAGCAGAATAGGCAGATCCACAAAGTACACTGCTGAGGGGAACAGCGGGCCAGCCATGAGAGGTCTTCTGTGCCTTGTGGGTCACCTCCGGGGAGGGATCGAACTTGCACTGAAGCGGCCACAGCTAGGCTTATCTTCACAGTACAGTGCTCCAACCTGCTGTGCTACCAGGGAGAGCCCACTGCACCCCATTTCTAACACCTGTTCTTCTCTAGGCTACCCCAAACTGTCATCCACCTACTTAAACAATTTATTATTTGAAAGAGGTTTTGCATTTCCAAATTGTATTCAAAAAAAGAAGAGAGAGAGAGGATAATTGTACAGCTTTCCAATCAATGGAGAGAGGTATTCAGTGACTTCTCCCTCCAGACTTCCAGCCCTGTACATCCCGTCTCAGAAGCTGCCATTACCAGTTTCTTAAGTATCCTTCTACATGTACACAATTATATTTTGTTTTTCCCCCTATCATAACAATGTAAAATGCTATATGTACTCTTCTGAACCTTACTTTTTTCACTTAATAAGTCTTAGTAATAATAGCAAATAATAATAGCAAAATAATGAATGATTAAGGAGTTTTCATGAGGAAAAGTTTTATGCAGGTAACTTTTGGATAAATGCACTTCCACTCTACTATCCAGGAGACAATAAGATGCAAAAATAACTAATTTACAACATAGTGCCATTTGAATCAAAGGAAAAAAGAACTAAATTATAAACCCCATTAAGAAGTTAGGACCCAGCTTTTTTGTCTCCTCTCTTGTATGACCAGCAGGTCTCAGTACTTGGTTATTTTCAGTGAATATGTGGGCAAATCAATGGACGAGTTAGTGAATGCAAAGAATGAGTTCAGAGTAGTCAATCCAATTTTTAAAAAGATTTATTTATTTATGCATACAGAACTGGGGTTCAGGCCAGAGGTGCAGGGGGTGAGAGGGTTCACCGGAGATGAGACAGAGTGGGGAGTAGAACAGGCAGATCGATGAAGTACACTGCAGAGGCGAGCAGTGGGAGGACCAGCAGAGATCTGCTGCACTATGTGGGTCAGCTTCTGGGGTGCTGGGGGTGGCACTCGCCCTGAAGGGCTTCCGTAGTTCATATTTCATATTTCGTACTTTGCAGTGCTGCGCTTTAACCCCTTGCGCCAATCCATTTAGGTTGAATGCAGTCAGTGGGCTGGTGAGGACTGTTGTTGCGGGGATGCAGTCAGTCTCTCTCCCACAGTCCATCTGTTACTCTGAAAAGTCACATCAAATCTTCAGTTTTTCAGTTGTAACTTTCTCATACAGCTTTTTAATTTTCTCAAAATTTCTATATCTCTTTCTTTTTGTTGATCAGAAGAGATATGTAATTTCAAACCCCAGGAGCAAGCGGTTATACTTCTAGGCTATGAATCCTGTGTTTGTGTGATTTCCTTAGATAGGTTCTTCAAGAACGGTTTTGACTTTGGGTTATAATTTGAACTTGTTGTGACCCAGTTATGCAGCTACCCTGAAGCTCTTTTCATCACAGTTTGTTATAGTCAATGCCTTTTTCTTCTGGATTTTTCATTTTGTTGCTAGTAAGTTATTTTTCCAAAAAAAAGTGGAGTTCAACTTCTTAAGTATTAGCATGTTCCCACAAGTCTTTACTTGGCACTTATATATGAAGTATTTTGACTGGGTGTAGACTTCCAGATTTGAAATAATGTTCTCTATAATCTTGAAACATTTTAGCATCATTTCTATCAACTTGTGTTATAGATGGAAAGCCTGACACTTATTCATGGCCTTCCTCCTCATTCTTTGAAGAAATGTCACTAGAATAGGTAGGTGAGAGAGAGCCAGCAAGAATTCTTTTCCTCCCTCCACCCCCGCACCGCTCCTTACCCCTTTAACTTAGTTCCCTATTTTCCGGTAGTTCTACTCGACAAATATTAAATCTCCTGATCTAGCGTCTCCAAATTAGTCTTTCTCCCATGTTCCCAGTGGATGCAGAGGACTTGGAAAGTTTGTCTGAGGACTTGGAAAGTTTATCAGCACCAGAGGTGTCTCTTCAGGCCTCCGATACAATAAACCAGTTGTGGAAACAGGGCTGAAGCAGCAGTGGGTGAAACTCATTGCAGCTATTTAGAATCAACTTGGTTTCCTCATTAAAACCCTCCAATTGCAGTGGAATGTCGGGAGGTGAGGCCAGAAAATGAAAGAGCTTTGTGCGAGCCACGTCTGGGGTTCATCATATCTGCTCTCCTCTCCTTCCTGGGCCCAAAGAGGATTATATTTCCTGGTTTCCTGCTGGACAAAAGTCAACAATTTTGAGAAGTAACTATATCTTTTAACCTTTGTAAATGGGTTTATTAGTGAGATGAGATTCCTAGATCTGATAAACACTAAAATTGAAAAAGGAATAGTTTAAAGTAACAACAAATCAAATTAATTATAAATAGGTCCTTTCTCCTTATCCAGGAACTTGCCTTCAGATGGGATTTTTTTTTAAAGATTTATTTATTTATGCATACAGAACTGGGGTACAGGCCAGAGATGCAGGGGCAGTGAGAAGATTCACCAGAGACAGAGTGGGGAGCAGAACAGGCAGATCAACAAAGTGCAGTGCTGAGGGGAGCAGCAGGTGGGTCAGGAGAGGTCTGCTGTACCATGTGGGTCACCTCCAGGGCGGGGATCAAACTCATGGTGAAGTGGCTTTAGCATCTTAGTGCTGTGCTTTAACTAGGGAGGGCCCCAGATGTGATTTTTAAACAATAGATTTATCATGCCTTTTATTATATTTATTAATACTTATATTAATAAATATTATATTTTATAATATTGTTTAGTTTCATGTGACTTTCTTTTTTTTTTTTTTATGGTTAGGTTACTCTCCACCATGTAGAGGTTATATATTTCCTTTAGTAATGGAAGGTCTCCTTTGATAAGAATTATTCTTACATGTTAAATGAATGTCTTTGAAGGAAAACGATTTTAACAGCTTTGTCAAAAATTAAGAAGTTGATTGTAGAATGAAGCTTGGGAAAGTTTTATTCCAACCAATAAAACTCTCAAAACGACTTAGAACTCCAATATGCCTTGCTTAAATATTTCTACTTTAAACGTAATCTTTGGCTGTGCACTTATTAATATAGCGAATTCTAAGCCTCCTGCTGGACGCCAGTCTTTATTCCTTTATTCCCTACCCAAATACTGGTGCTATCATAGATCTGCAACATTCTGGACCCCCTTCCACCAGGCTGGGTAGAGGGGAGGAGTATGTTTATATGCTGGTGCAAAATAGAACGGTGACTCGTGATCATCATTCGTATAGCTAATTTCATACTCTTTTTGCCATCACGTTTCTGACAGTTCCCGGAAATATCTCCCCTTTAGTAAACTGGGGGACGACCCCCTCATCTGCCGTCCAGGCCGGGGTTTGCGCAGAGGCCAATCGGCGCCTCGCTGCCCAGGACACCGGTCCCCCTTGCCTGAATGGGAGAGGATGCCAATACCCAGCCGTCGGGGGCACTCACACCCCTGAGCACCTGCCCACCCCGCACGGGCCACTCTGCACAGAGGTGTGAATGCCGCGCCTGGGGTTTTCTGCCCAGCTCAGCGCCCAGGTCACTAACGGGGGAAGGAACTGGGGTCTCCCCGCTAGAGCACTGGGAGCCAGGCAAACGGCTCTTAAGTCGCCTCTTCGCTGAGGGGCGAGGAAGGAGGAACGTGAATGTGCAACAGGAGCGCCTCCATTTGTCTTTAGACAGACCGCCTGTGTAATTTTCTTGACACTTAGCGATTCCTCGGGACTCACAAGACAAAAGGAGCAAACATCCCTCCTCGGATTGATTGCCCTGGGGGTGGGGTGGGGTGGGGTGGGAGGGGGTTGCTCCATAGGCCCAAGTACCTGGTGGCGACTCAGTTTACCGTTATGGGCGGGAGTCTGTGATACCTAGTTCTCGGTTTAGGCTGTGCGGGCAAGGACCCTATCCGCCTTTCTCCCCTGCAGTGTAATCCCTTACCCCCGCTTTAACATTAGTAGTGCTTTACCATTACTACCACTGTCAAGAGCACATTCCACGCACTGTACACTGGTGTGTGTGTGTGCGCTCACCCACTCATTTTGTTATAGGGCACCTCAATTCAGAGAGGCATCCCTGAAGCCCCAAAACCTGCCTGCTCTAAGTGGGTTCTGCCATCCGTCGCAACAAGACAAAACATATAAAGCTTTAATGAAAAGTGACTTTAATACAGTGAATATACAATATGAAACACAAAGAATGTAACTTCTAAATCAAACACCTGAAGTTACCCATCCCCTCGTGGGCAAAAGTCAACCCAAAAGGGATTGGCCCAAAGCAAGGCCTGAAAGCCTGCCACAAGACTAAAGCACCTTCTGGCCGGGACCCATGGAAAAGGGTCAGAAATGGCCAGACAAATCTGAGAGGAAAAGAGCAAAATCAAAATCAATATAAACACTGCCATGGTCACCTCCCTACAGGTATCTCACCCACATCTGCCTTAACCAGTCCAGGGTCAGGAAACAAGCACGGTTTCTTCATCACATGTTTGCTGCTCCATGTGGCTTCCTTAGGTCTCCTTCTCCATCTGCCTCTGCCTTCTCTCTTCTCTCTCCTTTTTCTCTGCTCAGTTCCACCCTCCTTCTGGGTGGGGCAGGGAACCTGGAACTTCCCTTCTCCTAGGGACCACCCAGTTACAATTTTATCCAGAAAGAACTACTCCTGACCCCTAACTCTGGGTCGCCCCACTGCCCTGGTTGGAGACCCATGGCTGCCTAGGGAGCCCTCGGCCCCACGACCCCAGGAATCTCGCGTATTCTCCCAGCAGCGCTTGGGCTGTGATTTAGTGGCCCGATCCCGTCCATCTGTGAGGCCTGGACTCACTGTCCAACTCAACCTCACAGTACCCGTGGGCCACCGAGGGGGAGCAGCCAGTCCAGGAGACCCCACCCGCGGCAGAGCCACTAGACAGTCTCGTGACTACCCGCTTAGAGTTTGGGGTGCGCTCCTGCTTGGTGTCTCTTGTCTTCGCGATGGGTTGAAATAGTCGAGCTCCTGTCCCCCACCCCCACCCCACCCCGTGCTCTCCGACCACACCCCTGTATTGCCAGCGCCCTTGTAGACAGAAGGGGGTGGGGGGTGGGGGTAGCGCTCAGAACTCGCGCCTGCGCAGAGCCTTCCAGTGAAGCTGCCTTTGCCCTGGTGCCGCGTCAGCGGTTGTTATGGAGACCATGCAGTTTACCTCCCACGTCTGCCGGAGCTTAGGCATCGATCGTTTGGGGTAAGAAGGCTCCCATCCGGAGCTCCTGTAGTGGTTGTGGCAGTGAGGTAAGTAGACCCGGGCTTCACCACGCTAGCCCTTATTTGCAGCCTTCGCCCCCTACTTAAAGCCCTCATTGGGATCGGCCTAAATTTAACCCTAATACAGACTTCTCTCTATTAGGAAGCTACTCAGACTTATTCAGGAGTCTTGGGCTAAATTTTGAACCTTCAAATTCGGAAAAGCTTGGGAGGAACCATTGGTGGACTGGCCTTGGGAAAAATGGGGGCCCCCATGTTATTTGAGGGGGCTAGGTGGCCTGGGTTCCTCAGCCTGGTCAAGATCTGATTCTGGTCAAGTTCTTGGGTATTTGAAGGGGTTCAGGGCTCCAGAGACTGCTAAAGGTCGATGCTTAGGTTTGTAGGGATTTTGCGTATGTGGAGGGCAGGGGTGGTGACAGATGTCTGAGGAAGGCAGTACTCAGGGTCAGCAGAACTGAGTGCAGTTGAGGGGAGGACATTTTACTGTTCTTGTTGGCAGTCTCTGCCTGTTGCCTTCTCACATGTTCCCCTTCTTTCCTCACTTCTGTGTCTGGGAAGTTTCTAGATTATTTTTATCGGTTGAATAGGAGCAACGCCCAGTTGTCAGTTTACAGATGTCACATTTGTTCATTTTTAAAAGAAAATCTGTCTAGGTTCAGCTGTTTGGCAGTATTTTCTAACACCCTCTGACACAGACATTCTAATGAATCATAAAAAATGCATGCATATGTTCACCAAAAGACATGTATGAGAATATTCATAACACTGACATGGTGGTCCCAACCTGGAAACAACCCAAATATTCAAAAACAGAAAAGACAGATAAACTTTGGTTTATGCATACAGTGGTGTACTGTACAGCATTAAGAATGCACAAATGTAAATATATGAATGATATGGATACATCTTACAAACATTATGCTGAGCAAAAGAAGTCTGATAGAAAAGATCACATGCTATAGGATTCCCTTTACATTAAATTCAAAGCAGCAGGACCAATTTATACAGTTAAAAGTCAGGATGGTGGTGACGCTGTGGAGGTGTGGACAGAGAATTGGATTGGAGTGGGCACGTGGTGCTGGTGGTGCTTATTTCTTAATCTGGGTTCTGTCTACACAGCTGTTCTCATTTTGAGTGCAGAATATGATTTATGCACTGTTGGGTATGTATGCCCCTTTAATAAAAATTGAATAAAAAAAGCAAAGGACAAATTGCTTTCTGTTAATCTAAAGTCTGCTTTTGATCAGGACTTTGGAAACGTCCAATGGCCAAATTACTACAGTCTCCCCCGAAATTCCTGCGTTCAGAGTGGCTCGTCGCTAACAAGAACCAGTACCACAAAGCAGAGGCCCAGAGGTCCAAGTCTGAACGCCTGGTGTCCGAAAGCCAGAGACTTGTGGATGAAATTGAAAAGAGCACAAGAAAATCTCAAAGTGATGTGAACAAGAAAATAGGTAAGACAATGGGCTTGGTGTAATTATGAACATATTTGGATGAGACTGTTGGAGTTTAACTGTATTGTTATTTTTCACTTAAGGATTAGGTGTGACAATAGGCTAAACTTGAAATATTAGGGGAACTTGTGTGTTTTCTGTGCTCTATGTTTGAGTTTATTCTAAGATAAAAGTATGGCAACCCAGTTTGAATTTCAGCCACCCATCATCCTTCACGGCTAGATTGGCTTGATGCACATATCTTGTGGCTCTAGGAGCATCTGTGGACTAAGCACTGGGAATATCCAAGGGAATGATGAACATCTGTTTTATGGGGACCTCTGCCTTGAGGAAGAAAGGATTCAAAAATTAATAATCAGAGTATAGACAGATAAGTGATCAGGCAAAGTTAGAAAAGTAGCGATGGGGCAGGCACTGGAGATTGGGAAAAATTTCCTAGAGAGGATCATTTGAGTTGAGTTCTTAGAGAAGTAGTTTTCTCTTGATGACCCCCTACTTAAAAACACCACTTAATAGTTGGTGCCCTTAAATAAGTAAAAATAAACACAACAGGAAACAAACCACGTAAATACCAACAACTGATAACCAGAGATCACAAATGCAGCAGTCTCTAAGTGTTGGGTAGGTAACACAGGGGGTTGAGTAAGACCTCCTTAAACAGTAAACGTGGCAGAGACTGTGGGGAACACTCTCTCTATCTAAGGAAGAAGCTATTATTCAATTTCAACCTGTGCTTTTGAAGAAAGAATAGGGCCCAGGGAAGGTGGATTTTACCCACTTTTTAAATGCTGGAAAATTATTTAATGTATTAATAACACTGGCCAGGATGAACAAGCACAACTGTGGGTAAAACTATCTAAGGATGACTAATTTTTTAACTTCTAACAAATCAAAGCATGAAAGTCAATAGTTTAGATGTCAGGCACTTGCTGGGGGAGGGTGGACCCCCTCACCCCGCACACACACACCAGCTTAGAGGCAGGCCTGTTCTCTATAACTGTGTACTGTTTTTTTTTTTTACAATATGTGCAGGCACACCACCCATTTTTCATAATAATTGTGTTTCACCTACACTCCTATGTTTATTACAGCTCTACTTACAGCAGTTAAGATATGGACACAACCTAAATGCCCCCAAACAGATGACTGGCTAAAAAAGATGTGGTATATAGACACGATGGAATACTACTCAGCAATAAAAAGGATAAATTCATGCCATTTACAGCAACAATTGCTGGAGCTGGAAGGGATCATGCTCAGTGAAATAAGTCCGAGAAAAAAGAAAACTATTCATGGTTTCATTCATAGGAACATGGGGAACCAAATAAGTAGTCAGAACAAAAAAAGACAAAACTAACAAGTAAACTATATATCAGAGACATTCAGCAGGGAAGGGAGAAAGGAGAGGGATCAAAACAGGGGAGGGAAGAACACAGGAGACTTGGTGATGGGAATTTTATGGAGATTACACCTGACTGATCAAGAGAAATCAAAGAGTGTACAAAGTTCAAAAATGAACAATGATACACACACACACATAAATATATTAAATAAAAAATAATTGTGTTTCAGTAGGCATGACAGCAAAATTTTCAAGGTCTGAACCTTAACTTCACTGATTGATTGACTCATTAAAAAATTAGTCTCTTACTCTAAGTTTAAGTTCAAATATGTGGAAATAAGCTAATTAAAGCTGTGTAAGAATTCTACACTGAAAACTATAAATTGTTATTCCAAGAAATTAAAGAAATTATAAATACATTTATCAGGGAAGTGTCCATTAATGGATTAGAAATTAATGGATTAGAAATTAATGGATTAGAAATTTCAATATTTTAAAGATGCCAATTCTTCTCATATTAGCCTATAGACTCAATGTGTCACCAATGAAAATCTCAGCAGATTTTTTTGTGATGTTGCAAACTGCTTCTAAAATTCATCTTCAGTTAGTAAACCCTAACAAAACAAAAAGATGCCCAAGTAGCATAGCTTAAGAAAACATATCTCAGGCAATTTTACTCAAGTCTTCAAGTTTCTAATGCAAAACTTGGCTACATTGGGAGTAGATTCACTCTGGCATAACTTCTTTTTGTGCTTCAGAACAGAGACTTGAGGAAGTCAGGTTCTGGAAGAAGGAGTTAGATGACAAGCTTGAGCAGCTTGTGTATGAAACTGAGGACCTGCTAGCTTATCAGACCAGACTGGAGAAAGCACTGGAGAGCTTAAAAGAGCCCCTGCATATCACTCAGACCTGCCTGGCATACAGGTAGGAGCTTCTGCTGTGAGAAATGGAATGCTGGGATATAAAACCGACTGGCTACGTAGTAGATTAGGTTGAGACAGGGCAGTCTTGTCTGTTAGACCTGGGGTGATCTTGGCGTGCTGAGGGTGCTGGGTTTGGTGCATGTCTAAATTCTACTGTTGACTAACTTAAATGTAAGTTTGGACTATATTTGGCTGTGGGTAATCAGAAAACTGCAAACTGACACTGGACTTTAGAGGATTCCTTTTCTCTCACACTTAAGGGCTGGGGAAGTAGTTCAGGCCTGGCATGATAAGTCACTGGGCTTTATCTGTCTTTATTTTTTTTTCCTAGAAGAACTGGGGTACAGGCTAGAGGTACCGGGGGTGAGAGGATCCACCAGAGACTGAGCGGGGAGTGGAACAGGCAGATCTACTGAAACATACTGCTGAGGGGAGCAGTGGGTGAGACAGGAAAGGTCTGTTGTGCCACGTGGGTCACCTTCCTGGCTGGGGATTGAACTCAGGCTGCAGAGGTAATAGCACTGATACTTAACCCCTAGCCCACCAGGAAGGATCAACTTTTTCTAGCTTGTTGCTTTACTGCATGAAGCTTTTACTCCCAAGTTTACCTCCTGACTCAAGATGGCAGCTGGAGTTCCACCCATTGCTTACATGCCTGCAAGCAGGAATAATTAGGGCTTGGCATTTACCTTTTCTGCCTGCTTCTCATATGGCCACATCAGTAGAAACTGGGAAATGGTAACCTTTATTTGGGGCAAGATGAAGATATACTACTAGTTACTAGAGGACAAGGCACACAGAAGCCTTTAATGATCCAGAGAGCATGGTGCCAACATACCTTTTTATATGATATCCCATCTACAAGGCCTACGATCACCCTATGAGTGATCCTCTCTACTCTGGGGTGATGCTGTTCCAGACCCGTACCCTGTCGCAGTCCTCGCTGGCATGCCTCAGGTCTCTCTCTCTCTCTCTTTTAAGATTTATTTATTATTTATGTGTACAGAACTGGGGTATAAGCCAGAGGTGTAGCGAGAGACAGAGAAGATTCACCAGAGACAGAGTGGGCAGCAAAACAGGCAGATTGACTAAATACACTGCTGAGGGGAGCAGCAGGAGGGCCAGGAGAGGTCTGCTGCTCCATGTGGGTCAGCTCCAGGCCGGGGATAGAACTCTCACTGAAGTGGCCGTGACTAGCTTGCAGTGCTGTGTCCCAGCCTATTGCACCACCAGGGAGGGCTGCCTCAGGTCTCTTGCTGCCACCATTGCCCCCTCCGACCCAGGGCATCCTCCACAGATACAGCTGTGTGAACTTCTCCAAATGCAGATTTCTACAGGTCATCCCTATACTTAAAATCCCGAATTACAAGCCTGTGTCCTAATACCTTCAAGATAAAGTTCAAATTTCTAGCTTAACTAACAAGGTCATCATGAAGGGACCCCAAGTGACTCTCCAGGCTCAGAGCTCTCTCCCAACAGTGAGCTACATGCAGTTTCCCAAGCTGTGACAACCCACGGCTTCCCTCTTCCTGGGAAGCCTTGTCAGTAAGCTTAGCCAGGACCCTCTGGGCACCCAAGGGATGGGCGGTGATCAAAGAGGCCAGTAGCCATGGTCTCAAGTGGCCTAAGGGTGATTAGACTGTCGAGGTGGCTGAGCCAGAGGAGTACATGCCACTGCGTGTTGGGCACCCCTCTATCTGCTTTCATATCCATTTGTTCCTGGTTGCAGCCCCATGAAGCACTAATCATTATCTCATCCTACCGACGAGGGAGCCAAGGTACAGGCAAGTCACATACCATGCTGAGGTCACATAGCTGGTGAAGGTGGCGACTTCCCCCTAAGAACTATCATGCCACGTAGAGAATAGATGGCAGTGATGTCAATTTGGGCCATCGTGGTTACTGTGTTCTGTGATTTTGGTTAACGTGTTCAGTTTCCGCACATTACTTTAGAGGATTAACTGAAAATACGCATATAAAAAGCTCAGTCATGCAGTGTGGTTAACCACCCTCCCTACCCCCGTGGTAGGGGGAATATTAATGTTGGAGTTATTATGATTATTATAAAGCATCTTTCTGGATTCAAAGGAAGGAAAAAGGCCTTCCCATTCTAAATCAAAAGACAACATTCCCAATAAATAGTTCAGAACAAAATGCCTTCAGAACTGTTGGTACACGGAGGGCAACATGCCTGGCATTTTCCCAAACTAAGTGACAGTCATCAATTGTCTTTTCTTCATTGTGTTTTGAATATTTTCACGTCACATAGACACAACTCATGGGGCATTCGTCCTCACATCATCTAAGCAGACCAGCTGTCCAGACTGAATGTCCAGATGTCAGCACCTATGAAATTTCCTCCCTCCAAGCACTGGGTGACCTGCTACCTCTCTCTCCATCAGGGAGAAGCGAATTGGCATTGACTTGGTGCATGATGAAGTGGAAGAAGAGCTGATGAAGGAGGATGAGATCATGCAGGGCGTGAAGTCCCTACTGACCCGCACCCTGGAGGAGACAACTGAGCAGATCAGGTATAGCTGTCAGGCGTAGCTGGAGTCCTTCCAGCACTTTCCACAGCGGGGGGTGACCAGGAGCATTCAGAGTGAGACCTGGACAACCTTTCCGTACATGAGAGCTGCCCTCTGGTGGTAGGTGGTGGAGATGGGGTGCCGGATTTCGCCTCTGCCACAGAGCCTTTCTTGCCAGGCTGACCTCTCCTACACCCCAAGGCACCACAGTGATAGCAGAAAGAGTCGCAGTTGGAGGGAGACTTCAAGGTCCAGCTTGGTTTTGTTAATTTGTTACCAAGCATGTGTAGTGTGTGTGAGAGAGACTTGGGATGAAGGAAGGCTGGGAGGAGGTGAGTTAGCACCCACCCTGTACCAGACCAAGCTTTAGTTTCACTTTCCAAGGTCTCCCAAGCACCTGCTGCAGCCACCCTGCATTTCAGAGGGAGAACCCTGTTTACTTTCTCCCTTTAGGCTGAACCGCTCTGCCAAATACAGTCTTGAGAAGGACTTGAAGGACAAGTTTGTGGCCCTGACCATCGATGATATCTGCTTCTCACTCAACAACAACTCTCCAAACATCAGATACTCTGAGAACGTCGTGAGGGTTGAACCAAAGTGAGTGGGTCCCTGACGCCGGCTGTCTGCGTGGTCTTCCTCCCTGCTCGGAGGTGTCCCAGTGCTTCCAGGCCAGGGTGGGACCTCGCACACATTCTGACAGCAGGTGGGAGGTGGCAGAGTCAGGTGCTGGGTGTCTGTACCTGAGACAGGTCCCGGGGGCTCCTCGGGCCTCCAGGTCGGGTCCACTCTAAAAATCTTACAAAAAGTCTTTAAACCTTTGAAAAATATCCTAGTACCTATTCATCTTTTAAAACAAAATAATGTAAAAAATGTATAAAGGCCAAGTTAATACTTTCCCCATAGCTCGGTAATGTCCCTTTTCCCACACCACTGAGACCCCTGAGACACCCAGCGTTATCTGTATGTCACACCAACATGCACACATGGCAGAAACACAAATCTCTGTTTTGGGGACTCTTTCTAGGTATCATTTTTGAAGGCAATTGTTAATTTCCAGACAGGGCATATGCAGACTTTAAACTTGTTATCTCTGGTAGGCAGTTTGCCTGTGAAAAAGTTAAGAATTTAGGAAATACCATTTTGGGGGTTGCATGTCTTTTGTGCATTGCCCAATGGGGATGGAGACCCAGACTTCGGGAGGTGATTCCAGCAGACGAGATCTGACGGCAATGCCAGCTCCTTGCTGGGTCTTCATGGGGGGTTTGAATGTTCTGCCTCTTTCTTTGCCCAAAACTTGTTTGTATATTTTTGTTGTTGTTTTCTTTCCTGTCTGTTGCTGTTATTATTAAAAAAAAAAAAGATTTACTTATTTATGCATACAAGAGCTGGGGTACCAGCCAGAAGTGTGGGGGAGAGAGGATCCACCAGAGACAGAATGGGGAGCAGAACAGGCAGATCTACTGAAATACACTGCTGAGGGGAGCAGCAGGCAGGGCAGGAGAGGTCTGCTGCGGCATGTGGGTCAGCTCCCAGGCCAGGAGAGAACTTGTGCTGCAGTGGTTACTGATGGCTTCGTTGTGCTGAGACTTAACCCCTAATAGCACCAGGGAGGTTCTTGTTGCTGTTATTTTAAAACTCAATTGCCCCTCACCTGTGTGAACTTGGCCGAATTACTCCATCCTTCTGAACTCAAGTTTTCCTCATCTGTAAAATGGAAATTAAAAAATGAACTCACTTGGCCATGGTGAGGATGAGGAGATGAGCTTACAATGTGCTGTTTGGTCCTGGCATAGAGTGGGTAGGTTTCTGCAAGGGGACAGTGATTCCCACAGACACTGTTCCTTTTGCTCTCAGAGGGGAAGCATTCTAGGTGCATCTGATGGTGGATTTCCAGGAGCCTGTCCCCCTCCCCACAGCTCCTCTCCCAGCTCAGATCAGCCGTGACCAATTGCATGGCTTCTGTTTCAGCTCTGTGAGTCTGGAGGAGTGGTTGGAGTTCTCCAACACTAACGTGGAGAAGGCTGACAAACAGAGGAATAACTCCCGTACACTGAAGGCCCTGGTGGACCGAGTCCTGTCCCAGACAGCCAGTGACCAGCGCAAGCAATGTGATGTGGTGGACACAGCATTCAAGAATGGGCTGAAGGAAATCAAGGGTGCCAGGGACAAGCTGGCTGAGCATCTGGCAAAGGTGAGCTCTCTGGAGGGAACAAGGACTCACCAGAGGGTTTTACTCCACAAACCCAGACAGATCTCTGGGCCAGGCCATGGCTTCTGGGTGCATGGGTTTCTGGGCTAAAGAGTGTGGCTCACCCCATTTCTCCATCACAGCAGCAGGCACTGGGTTTTTGGAAACTGGCATGGGATGTGGTCCAGTTCTGTGTCTGTTTTGCCTCTGCTGCTGCAAGGAACATGCTTATCTCTATCCTGGGCCTCATTTCTTCCTTCTGTGAGATGACCATGTGGCCTCAGATACCCTTTTTGATTCAGGAGTTCCATGAGTTGAAAGCAGCCAATTCCCCCAAGCCCAGCTGCGGCTCTGGTATTCAGACTGCTTGTATCCTTCCTGGTTGTCCAGTGATGTGCCGGTAAATTGGCTCAAAGGGGAGGAAAAGGCCCTGATTTGTAAAATTTGCAGATCTCTGTGGTATAAAAATGCTTTCCCCATGGTAGAGGTCTAGCCTGGTGAAATTCCTGATTACTGAATAATCAGTGCCCACATGAGTTGATTCCAGCAATCCTTTCCAGCGAACACCCCCAGGTCCTGAGCACATGTGACCACCCACAGGCCAAGCTCAGGGACCCTGAGAAGCAGGGTCTAGACTGGAACTGAGTGGAATGAGCTGAGATCTGAGCAACCCTGCTGAGTGGCTTCAGAGACTCCCTCAAGCTTTCTGGGCCTTGTGCCTCACCTGTAACACAAGGACAATACAAGCGACTGTTATCATAAATGTCAGACAAACCCTTGCTTTTTAATAGTGGTGGAATAGAGAGGTAGGATGTGGAAGGAAGGCACCTCCCTTGGCACGGGGCATTGCTGGCAGCTGGTGGCTAGAGCCCAGGACTCAGCCCCAAATCCTTATTCTCCTGCAGTCATATATTGCCCTCCTGGGATCTAGAGTTTAGTTAAAAGACAAGATTTATTAAAATAAATCACAAGAAAATTTTACTACCCCCAAGCCATTGAATTGCTGAGTTGTTAGGGAAGTCAGACTGCTCAACTTCTATTTCTAACAAAAATTCATAGAGGGGCCCTCCCTGGTGGCACAATGGTTAAGTTAGGATACAGCACTGTGAGCCGGCCGCAGCCGCTTCAGTGCGAGTTCAATCCCTGGCCCTGGGGGTGACCCACATGATGCAGCAGACCTCCCCTCGACTGCCTGCTGCTCCCCTCAGCAGTGTATTTCACTCATCTGCCTGTTCTGCCCCCCACTCTGTCTCTGGTGAAGCCTCTTGCTGCCCCTGCACCTCTGGCCTATACCCCAGTTCTGTATGCATAAGTAGATCTTTTTTAAAAAAAGCAACAAGAATTCACAGAACTGGTGCTCAAATCCAGTGAAGTGCACTGGTTAGTCACACCTGATAAAGCCAAATACTGCGGGCCAAGTACTTTCTGCAGAAAATAAATGAATCATCATAGACTTTAACTACATCCTCACAAGCGCTGTAAATATAGTCAACGAAGTCTCTGCTCACCCATCAGCACCTGTTAACACTTCTTAGCAGATTCCATTTCAGATTGTATCGAATTAGTGTTTTCCCAACTTTTGGAAAGTGTCCTTGCTGGTACTTATGATTTGAGTAACGGAGGCTTCATTCATTCCTTACTCGCTTCAAACTTAATGTCGACTCTTAAAAACACAACGGCAGATGGCCCTCCCTGGTGGTGCAGCGGGTTAAAGCACAGCACTGAGAAGCTAAAGCCACTTCCGCATGAGTTCGATTCCCGCCTGCCCCGGAGGAGACCACATGGCGCTGCAGACCTCTCCTGACCCGCCCGCTGCTCCCCTCAGCAGTGTACTTTGTAGATCTGCCTGTTCTGTACCCCACTCTGTCTCTGGTGAATCCTCTCACCCTCTGCATCTCTGGCCTGTACCACAGCTCTATATGAATAAATAAATAAATCTTATTAAAAAAAAAACACAACTGCAGAGCAGTGTCAGAAACACCTGCCGACTCCTGAAGAGGAAAAGAAAACCGCTCAACCTCACATGCCTTGTATTACAGTGACAACTGATGTTGTTCCCAAGGCCCTTAACTCTTTAAGCAACTATTCTTGCTGCAAGATGAGTAGTTTCAAGCAAATTTATATTCCCTGTTCACCCTCCCTCACCTGCACAATCAGAGATGATATAATTAGTGTCCCATCACTAAATGGCTAACAAATGAGCCACTTTGATTGCACTTTACAATTTGTGAAGAAATTGGGCAGTATGAAATATCCCGCTTTAAATGTCTAGGTTTTCTGAGCACTCTCCCCTGTGAGTTGGGAGCACGGCGCTGAACGCTCAGCCTGGTAAAGGTTTGTTGTGTCCTTCAGCCCAGTGCATACAGTGTCACTGTGTAGCGAGCACAGTACTTTGCTCTCTGATTGATAAAGCCTAGCTCTCGCTACACCTCAATCATGAAGCACGTGAAGTCTGCTGCTCTCGTTTTCCATGAGGAATATTCACTGGTCGTCAAAAGATAGGCTGTCCCTGCAGAGTGAACGTGAAGACTCAGGAGGCTCTCAGGGTCTGACTGTGCCCCTGACTTTGTGCCAGACAGCAGCACGAAGCTACAGAGCACAGCACATTTTGCCGCAGGGTCTGTGTGTGTGTCTGTAAAACTACAGACTCCTGGCTCTGCTGTGTGGCTCAGAAGCAGAGTGCCTGTGCCCAGTATGGCTGTACGGGAACTAGTATTTGAAGTTTATGTCATTTTCACATGACATGATACAGTCTCTTTTACATTTTTTTCCAGTCACTTAGAGATGTAAAGAACTTTCTTTTAAGAGAATGAAAAGACAAGCCACAGAAATACATACTTGATAAAGACTTTCTTCTATCGATTTATTTTATGTCTTTTACATCATTGTGTATTTGCCGTAAATTCCCCACCACCAGTTGCCCCGGGAGCCATCAGCATAGTCCCTTGTGTGCTCCTCTCCCCTGTTTTGATCCCTTTTCCTCCCCGTCCCTCGCAGAATGTCTCTGTTTTATGGTTGCCTGCTATTATTATTATTGTTGTCGCTGGTTTCTTTTTTTGACACCTTATTTGGCAACCTTACATTCCTGCGATAAGTGAAACTATTTGATATCTTTCTTTTCACCTCTGGCTTATTTCACTGACTATGCATAGCCCCTTCTGGCTCCATCTGTGTTGTTGAGAATGGCATGAGTTTTGGATAAAGGCTTTCATCAAAAATGTACAAAGAACTCTTAAAACAACAATGAAAACAGGGCCCTCCTTGGTGGCGCAGCAAGTTAAAGCACAGCACTAAGAAGCTAAAGTCACTTCAGCATGAGTTCAATCCCAGCACCAGAGGTGACCCACATGGCGCGGCAGACCTCTCCTGACCCACCCGCTGCTCCCCTCAGCAGTGTACTTTGTCAGTTGCCCTGTTCTGCTCCCCATTCTGTCTCTGGTGAAGCCTCTCACTGCCCCTGCACCTCTGGCCTGTACCCTGTTTGCACAAATAAATAAATCTTTTTAAAAAAACAATGAAAACAATTGAAAAATGGGCTAAAGATAGGAACAGACTCATCACCAAAGAGCATCTATGGATATTAGTTAACCATCTGAAAAGCTGTTCAACATCACATGTCATTAAGGAATTGCAAATCGGAACAACAAGCTATTGCTGTACACCTATGGACAGGTCTAAAACACTGACAACACCAACTGCTGACAAGGATGTGGAGTAATAGGAATTCTGATTCATTGCTAGTGGGAATGCAAAGTGACCCAGTTGCCTTGGAAGATAGTTGGCAGGCTCCTGTAAAACTGCCCACATAAGCTTTAGCTCCAGTCCAGACCCCACTGCTCGGTGTCCCTGAGGTTAGTCTCTGCGTGCTCACATATGCTCAGGATCCAGGGGCTCTTGCTTGGGAGGAGGATTCCTCGAATCAACTCCTGAGGGCCCTGCTTCTTCATTATTCAGGAATTTTGCCAGCCCCATTTTTTTTTTTAAAGATTTATTATATTTGTGAATATAGAACTGGGGTACAGGCCAGAGGCTCAGGGGCGGTGAGAGGCTTCACCAGAGACAGAGTGGGGAGCAGAACAGGCAGATAGATGAA
>NW_004567118.1:31279232-31280296 GCF_000260355.1 Condylura cristata | reverse complement strand
GGGAGCAGCGGGCGGGTCAGGAGAGGTCTGCCTCGCCATGTGGTCACCTCCGGGGCAGGCGGGAATCGAACTCATGCGGAAGTGGCTTAAGCTTCTTAGTGCAGTGCTTTAATCCGTTGTCCAACCAGGGAGGGCTGTGAAGTCTTTCTAATAAAATATTATTTCACAGTCTGTACAGGAATAGGTGGCAGGCTGGATTTGGCACATAGGTCATTATTTGATGAGTCTTGATCTAACTCATAGTATTATTGTAAGAAAATGTATGCTTTGGACATTTTAAGTATGTACAACATTTAAAAGAATTTTATAATTTACTTAAAATACATATTTGAAGGCTGCCTTGGTGGCACAGGGTTAAAATCTCAGTGCTCTCGGCTGTGACCAGCCACCACATCATGAGTTCGATCCCCGGTGAGGGAGCTGACCCACATGGTGCAGGAGACCTCCCCTATCTTGCCCGCTGCTCCCCTCCTTAGTGCACCCCACTCTGTCTCTGGTGAACCCTCTCACTGCCTCACATCTCTGGTTTGGACCCCAGTTCTTGTATGCATAAATAAATAAAAATAAATCTTTAAAATGTGTACTTGAATAGCTGATTTAAACTTATGATTTAAGTTGCATATTATTAATTTGAAGATTGCTAAATATTTAGGAGAATTTAAGCTTAATCATTTTTACAAGTTTGGAAGATTGATGAGATATTTTAAGGACTCCAGAAGACCTTGTTGGTTAAGGCAATTCAAGCATTTTTAAAACTTATATATCAGATTTATAAATGCTACTTGAAATAAATGTTTGATGGATTTTAATTAAGTTTGAAGTGGAGCAACTACTAATCTAAATCAGTTCAAAGTGATTAACATTTTTACTACATTTAAAAATAGTATCATAGCTGTGAACTGAATTTAAGTAAAGCTTAATGGTGGTTTTTTTTTTTTTAGGCTTAATATAGACAAATACAATAGGTAGATCTGGACCCTAATTTGTTTTTGTTTTTTTTTTCATCAAGCTCTTTTTTTTTATTACAAAGTTTATTTTTACATCATTTTACACATTTTTTTTTT
>NW_004567118.1:31259724-31278485 GCF_000260355.1 Condylura cristata | reverse complement strand
CCTCTCCTGACCCGCCCGCTGCTCCCCTCAGCAGTGGACTTCGTCAGTCTGCCTGTTCTGCTCCCCGCTCTGTCTCTGGTGAATGCTTTCACCCTCCGCATCTCTGGCCTGTACCCCAGTTCTATATGAATAAATAAATAAATCTTTAAAAAGAAAAAGTAGAAAAGATGCTTATGTCTTAGAGGTACACACTCAAGTATTTGAGACTGAAATGACAGACTGTTTGGGATTTGCTTTCGAGCAGTTAGTGTCCAGGATGGGGAGAAGGGGCATTAGATGCCATATACCGTCTCTTGTCAGCATATGTATCCTATCAGCCACGTGCTGATCACTGCTTCCATTGACGATGGTACATGTGATTAATTTTATCATCTCCTTTTGAGTATATTTGGAATTCCCATGATGCAAAGTTCAAAAACCAAAAAGCTTAAGGAAGAAAAAATTTTAACTAGTTACATATATTTTTAAAATTTTATTTATTTATTTATTTATAACAAGAGCTGGGGGATAGGCCAGAGGTGGGGAGGGTGAGAGGATTCACCAGAGGCAGAGTGGGGAGCAGAACAGGCAGATGGACTGAAACACAATGCTGAGGGGAGCAGCGGATGGGACAGGAGAGGGCTGGCCAGGCTGGAACTCTGCTCCAGCGGCTGCAGCCAGCTTCATAGTGCTGTGCTTCAGCTCGCTGCATCATCAGGGAGGGCCTGCTAGTTACATATTAATCCAACCTCCTGGTATCCTCTTTTCTGGATACAAAGCCACCATCAAAGAAAGCATCAACAGTCAGGCTGAACTGTTCATACTTTTTTCAGGCTGCTGGGACGGATGGGACGCAAGTGGGGGTGCGCATGAGGAAGTAGGCAGCCTTGTGCTCATGACACTTTGTACCCCGATGAGGAGGCAGCCTCCAGCCTTTGCTGAGAGTCAGCTCCAGGCTATTCACAGGAGATGAGGCAACAATGGTCAGCCCTGCTCATTCTGTTTATGAGGCTGGGTGTGTTACCTGACCCACCAGTGATCACTGGTTCAGGGGACAGAGATCAGCCTCACTCTGGGACCCTCCTTGGGTGGAAATCTGAGGTCCCTTCCCCCTACTTACATGCTCACAACAGATCCTCGTAGAGTGTCTGCCATTGAGTGTAGAAGAGGACAACCTGGCCTCATCTAGTCTCATCCTCTTCTGTTAAGGTCATGGAAGAGATTGCTTCCCAGGAAAAAAATATCACAGTTCTTGAAAAAGCCATTCTTGACCAAGAAGGACCTGCCAAGGTGGCTCACACGCGCCTGGAGACCAGGACACATCGGCCTAATGTGGAATTGTGTCGGGACATCGCTCAGTATAGGCTGATCAAGGAGGTTCACGAGATCACCAACAATGTTGCAAGGTAGGCCTGCAGTGGGGAGGGCCTCCCAGTGGGGAGGGCCTCTGGGATGTCCAAACCTGGCAGGTGACCAGGGGCTGGGCAGTGCCATCGTGGGAGAAGTCAGGCATACACTCAGATCTGCAAGTTTGGGGAGTCTTCTCCCAGAGGTCATCCTCTACCAACTCCAGCCAGTTGGGAAATGGATGCCAATGCCTATGTTTCCCAGAGGAGTCCGAATCCAGATGTTTAGGTAAAAAGTCAGAAGGAAAAAGAAAAATATCGAATGGTTTCACTTATAGGAGGAATATAAGAGAACGAAATAAGACATAGGGGGAAAATGTGTTGTTATTACAGAACAAAACACAACACAATACAACAAAAACAGAGTCATGAACCAGAGATATCCTACAGGAGAGGGGCAGACAGGGATGGGAAGGGGTGGGGGGTTGTGGGGGACTGTGGTGGTGATGGGCAGGTGAGGTGGGGGAGGGGAGAAGTAAATACTGTTTTAAAATGAACAATAATGTAAATAGACAAAAAATAATAAGAAAAAAATTCTACAGTTTGAAAGGCTGGGCTATTTGTCCTGTGTATCTGGCCCTTAGTCTCTAGTTTGAATCTCAGCCTTGAGAGGGGGCTAGAAGACGCGTCAGTTTGTCTTCTGCACTGAATACGTGATTTTTTTTTTATCCTGAAAAGTGATGCAGAGAGAGAAGTGGCTCCTTTGTACTGTCCCTTTTCTCCTAGATTAAAGGAAACATTAGCCCAAGCTCAGGTGCAGCTGAAGGGGCTGAATCGCCGGCAGCTCGCCCTGCAGGAGGAGATCCAGGTCAAGGAGAACACCATCTACATCGACGAGGTGCTGTGCATGCACATGAGGAAGTCCATCCCCCCGCGGGACGGGGACAGCCAGGGGGAGTGGGCCGGGGGGCTCCGCCCTGATGCCGTCTGCTAGTGGAGGGCTGTTCGGATGTCAGTAAACCATGTCAGAAACAGCAGTGCAGGGCGCTCCTCTCACAAGCTCTCGACGATTGCTGTCTGTTCTGGTTGAGATCGGGCCCCACGGCCTTATTCTGCTGCTGCTGCGGTTCTGCATGACGGTTCAATTCCACACATCAGCACAGGTCTGCCAAACAGTATTATAGGATTTTGGGGTTTGGGGGGAGGGTGGCCAAGACGTCTTTTCAGTTCAGTAGCAGGGCTGGAACCTTTCTTCAGATCATGCCCATCTTGCTCACCAGGGGACGCAACATTTCTCAGTGCCCTGTCACAGGCAGGGGCCTCCCTCTCTGGGGTGAAACAAAGAGGCCAGGGCTGGACAAAGGGCCCACCCAGCACCTGGCCCATCTGGTGGGGGCGAGGGGCAAGGGAGCCGGCTGTGGCCCGGAGTCGGGGAGTCACGGGCAGTGGGAGGGCCGCTCTGCGCACAGGCTGGGCTCCTGGGCACAGCACCCCAGTGTGGAGGGGCCCCGGAAGTTTGCTGGAAGGGCCTGGCTCGAAGTTTGCTGGTGGACACAATCCATTGTCGTACTGGCTGCCACCGGGAGAAGAAGGCGTAGTTTAATTCAGAAGAATAGCCCCCAGCGAAACCTTTGCTGTCTAATAGCTCCGTTAGTGGCCGAGTGATGTTCTCTCCTCCCGGCTGTTAATTCTGTCGTTGGCGGATTCTGTCATTTTGCCTCCGTCGCTCCGGTTTGAAGAGCTCACACACAATTGCTGTGCTTTCTAGTCCTGGGGAAATGCTACCATCAGTCATGGCCTCAGAAAAATTCACCTGAAGACAGACTATCACAAAATCTTAAAGTTCCACATGCAACGTCTCAGGCAATCAAACAGTCCACTCTTGCACACGGATGACAGGGAGTTCGCTCAATGAAGGTCTGCTGGAGACAGTAGGTGCTGGAAACGGGCTGGGTAATTGTTCGCTTAATCCACCAGCACAAGGACAGTTGGGTTCTTGGCTTAGTGGCTCCTGACATTGCTGTTGCCTATGGCAGTGGCGCAGGGAGGGAGTGCCCTCCCCTGAGGAGTGAATCCCGGGTTGTATTCCTGAGAGAGTGAGAGCCAGCTCATGCCACGTGTGCTATAGTAGGTCAGTCGGCCTTCGGCTGATGGCCGACATGTTGCCCAGTGACTATATTGGTTCTTTTCCTGGATTATCACCCAAAGACAGATTGATGCTCAAAATCAGAGAATTTAAACGTTTGGATTGGTGTCTGGCCATGTGATTGCTCTGGCCATCCCTATTACAGGTGTTCTTCCAGGTGGCATTAGGACCTAGCTTTGGTTCTGTTCAGGCCCATTTAGAAGTAGTTTCCCATTCGTTGAGTGCCCAGCCCTGATTCTTTCATAATTCAGCCCTACTGAGGCTGATGTAGAGTTGTCTCAGCCTCAGGGCTTCCCAGAGAACAAATAAAGGATAATAGTGACAATCTGTGGGTCACCTGTGCTGTAGCCCACAGTTCACAAAGTGACTGCCGTGTATTGCCCCATTAAATCCTCACAAAACCCCAGACGGGGCTGGTCTTGTCCCCAGTTTCATTTTACAGGTGAGATGCAGAAAACCACAAAAGGGTCAAATCCTGACTATTGTCGACTGTAACTTTGGGCGAGTTATTCAGCCTCTCTGTCCTGTGGCTCATCTCATTTTGCGCACATCTCATTTTGTCTTTTTCTGGTGTGGACGTGCCATTCCAGGTCATACTGAGAGGAACGAGCTTTGCAAAACTCTCATGGTTTCTGATGGGTCAATGGTACATCAGGAAACGTCTCTTGTTGGCAAATATAGATTTATTCCAGGAACATACCTCTAGACATAGATTTCTTCCATCAGGGCAGGAGATACGTGCTGAGATTAACGTTTTTAAAGATTGCTGTCAAGTTTCAGATCACCACTTTTTAAGAAGTCTGAGCCAGAGTCAGGCAGGGAGCTACCTAACGCACAACCCAACATGTGGGACAGACAGCTAATGAACAGCGTGAGGATCACACCCCTGCTCTGGTCTGGAGCTGTGGGTGTCACTTTTGGAAAGTTTAACGGCTCTGATCATCTCTTTGCTGAGGAAGAACGTGGATAATTTGCCGAGTGGTCGTGAAGGTAAAATGAGATGCATGTAAAGCATCTCAGAACCAGGTGTAGTAAGTGCTAAATAAATAGTACCCCGCATTGTTATTTTCAACAAGAGTTAGTTTCTACTAGACTGAAAGAAGGATCTGTGAGCTAAGAGGAAAAATCAAGAAAGCAGCACCAGAGCTTAAAAAGAATCCAGATTTTGAAGTCATTCATCTCATTTACTGAGCACCTGTCATGTGGCAGCAGGTGCCCCAGGGAGACAGGGGTGCTGCAACGACAGAGTGATGCTGTGATGGAGGCAAGAACAGGTGGCCATGAGAACAGCTGTGGGGATTCCTGGACGGACGATACTTCAGCTGAGAATTGGACGAAGGTGAGTACAACCATGAGCCACCAACCACCAGTGAACTCCTGTGCAATGTGATGGGAATTAGCATAGTCTGGAAGAAGCCTGGGAAGGCAGACCAGCAAGGTGGGGAGTCCGTGCCAAGAACCCGAAGCTCTAAAGACAGGGTTTGTTGGCAAGTGCTGTTGGGCGAGGGCAGAGATTGGGGCCAGAGGCCGACTCAGTCATCTAGCTACACTATCCAGAGACTAAGGTAAGAGGCCTGACAGCAGAGAAAGCACAGTCCAGACGTGCCTGGGAGGGAGGTGGCTTCGTGACCCCTTAGCAATAGAGGGCGAGGGAGAGAGCGGAATCAAGGTTGGCCTGTTGGCCACCAACTAAGAGTTCTCAGCCCACTTGAACTAACTTCTCAGCCAGTGAGAAATGCACCCCAGTCTCTATATCATATCTCATGCTTTCCACAGTCACATCTGAGACAACCAGTGCTCCTTGGCCACTGCTCATTGGTCTAGTTGAGCAGCTCAGAGGCAGTTTCCTGGGAATTGGGATTAAAAAAAAAAAAGATTTTATTTATTTTGCACACAAGAGATGGGGTACAGACCAGAGATGTGGGGGGTAAGAGGATTCACCAGAGATTTATTTTCACTCATTTGTGCATACAAGAACTGGGGTATAAGCCAAAGGTGCAGGAGGTGAGAAGAGTCACCAGAGACAGAGTGGGGAGCAGAACAGGTAGACTGACTGAAGTCCACTGCTGAGGGGAGCAGCAGCTGAGACAGGAGAGGTCTGCTGGGCCATGTGGGTCAGCTCCCTGGCTGGGGATTGAACTCCTGCTGCAGTGGCTGTGGACAGCTTCATAGTGCCACGCTTTAACCCGTTATGCCACCATGGAGGGCTAGGACTTGGGATTTTAAAAGCGCAAACACAAAAACACTGGCAAGAATTTGAGGGTCCTGGGGAGGGACACAGAGTCTTGTGACTACAGTCCTGTTAGCTGCCCTGGGTCCATTTACTCAAAGGGTTGAGCACCCATTCCTTCTGTGAGATGCCTCAATGCACCCCCTTTCTTGACTTGGACACCAAGAAGTTTATTACTATCATTTGCCCCTTTAGGAAGCTTAACAGACATTGAAGAAAGAGCGAGTGGCTCTAGTGGGACCTGAGCAGGGCTCAGGTAGGTGGCAGGGACTTCTTGCTTATATTGAAACTCCTGAACTCTGCTGTGCACTTCCCCTCTGGGGGCCTGTCCCTCCCCAACCAGAGCCTTCAGCTGGGATCACCATATTGGCACCAACTGGCCCCACCTCCTTCTCCCCATCCCCTTGATGGGCCAGAAGAGAGCTGTTAATGGAAGCTGAGCCAATGAGCTTCACCTGAGGAACCTGGATTTGGGACTAGGCGATTCCCGCCCCCCACACCCCCCACCCAAGCTGCTCGCTTGGATGGAGATAGAGGCTTTGGCATATGGATGACAGCTGCTGTCTATCATGTGGGCAGGAAGCAGAAAACTAGTTTGCAGCTAGAGAAGTGACAAAGTTGGTGTAGCAAGAGGAAGAAAGAAAGAATCCCTGCAACTCTTCCCTTCCTCAGCTCCAGGCTGTTTCTGCGGCTCTGAGTTTCCAACCAGACAGTCAAGTACCCTCATAAGGCACCCCCCTAACTGATCGCTGATGCCCACCCAAGTGGCTGTCACCCAAGTGAGTTGTAACTCGGGCCATGCTGCTTGACCGGATGAGTATGCTGAGACAGGTGGGTGATGGCGGTACCCTTGGGTGAGATCTCGATGGAGGAATAGACGTTTGCTGGGTAGAGAGGGAGCAAGACAATCCAGGGAGTGGCACAGCGTGCACAAGACAAGGGGTCTCAACTGCTGAATCTGTTTCCCAAGAAAGGGGTGTGGGTCCCTGTATAGGACATTATAATCTCAAATCAAAACCAAAGCGGATTTGTCATATAGCCTCGTAATCAGGTCTACCGTTGGTAATCCCAACAGTGTGACAGCTGTTAACATGCTTAGTGCTTATGATGAATTTATACAGTCATATCCCTATTTTTACAGGTGGGGTAACTGAGGTTCAGAGGTTTATCACCCAGGTAGGATTAGGATCCAAGCAGGCCAGCTCCAGCACAGACGCTCCTGAAACCTCATACCCCACCATTTGATAGCAAGGAGAGATTTTTAGATGGAGAAACTGGGGACTGAGTTAATGACTTAGTGATTCAGTGCCATAGAGATGGAGCATACGTTTCCAAATCAGACCTGAATGTTAATACTTTGATCTTGGGAAGTCGGTTTCTGGTGACGGCCTAAATTCTGTTCTTTGTAAGTTTGGAAAGAAGAGGTCGTCAACCCCAGTCCCAGGTGAATGCTAAAACAGCATGTTTATGTCAGGGAACCATAATTAGGGACTGATTTCCCAAATGCTGAAGAGTTGGGGGAAATTGTGAAATCAGTAATGCGAACTGATCTGGCATGTTGGTTCCTAACCACCTGCATTTGCGGTAGCTTGTTGTACCTGATTTGACTCCAGGGTGATGTCTAGTCAGGGAAGAGCTGAGACCCTTGTGCTCACCTGACTCTGCTCTTGAACAGCCACCCCATTCAGTACCCCACAGCAGAGGGAAAAGCGTTCTACTTGTGCTGCCTCGCCCAGCAGCCATGCCCAATGCCCAGGGTCTTCCTGGCCCACCTTCCAGTTAGTTCATTCCTAGCTCCCTTGCAGCTAGGGGTGGTCACGTGACAGCCTGGCCATGGAGGCAAAAGCAGAAGTGGACCGGGGGCTTCTGAACGCTACTTTCACCACTAGAACCGTTCCCCACCCCCCAGCCTCCTGCCTTGGCAGGGCCGAGGTGTTTGAAGTTACAGCATCTCTAGACAAAGACTACCGAGAAAGACCGAGAAGCCCATCCCAGCCCCGGGGAGCCCCCCAACACAAGCTGAGTCAATTAACTCTAGACTTCTCACTACAGAGAAAATTCACCCCTTATTGTTGAGAATAAGATTTGATAAAAGCTCTGTCTAAGAGCCAGCGTGGGTGCTAGGGGCTCACCAGCGCATTCAAAATTTTCATTTATTTCTCTTATTTCCACCTTCCTTCTCCCTCCCTCTGGACTGAACCTGGTGTTGAACAAGATCTAGTAAGAAGGATGGAGATCTCCTTCAGCCAAAGCAGAATCCGGCCCACAGTTTTCCAAAGCAGCATTCCCCAGGAGGCTGCAGAGAGAGTAGTTAGAAAACCACTGATCTTACCCAAATCAGAGGCCTGAAAAACACCAGGCGTTCCAGCAGCAATCTGGAGCAGGGGCGTGGGGGTGGGGGGCAGGGCTCCCAGAGGCTGCCTGTCTGCACAGAGGCTCCCACCCCTGCCAGCAGAGCTTTATAATTTGTAATGTGTTTTTGCCAATAGGACCTCAAGGGAAGAAACGCTGACTGACTTGTTAGAGGTCACAGGGCTAATGAATTCCCAAAGCTCTGGATCTCGGGCTTCCAGATCTTGGAATCTCAAAGCTCGTCCAGGAATCTTGGCAACCTTTTTAGAAGTGAAAACATTAGGGAGACTCTCACAGCCCTCCTTAAAGTGGGGGCAGATTTGTTTGTTCATCTAACTGTAGTTGGGTGGCTGTGTTCCCATAGGGAAGGCAAATCACCCTCACAGCAAGGCCCCCTGCACACCACAAGCCATCGATTCTCTGTCACTCAGCACAAGTATCCATGCCTCTCTCACACACCGGCCTGGGCTGTCAGAGTGTGAGTGTTGCTTATTCATTCACACTTTCTGGCTCCAACCCAACGGTGCCAGGGATTGTGCCTGGCACCGAGATTTAGAGGTGAGTTAGACAGCGCTCCCGGGGCCCTTGAACTCAGCCCGGAGGCAGATAGCACACAGAAACAACAGCCATTTCAGGGGAAGAGCTGTGATGGAAATAGACAGGGTAATGTGTTAGTGAGTGACAGCGGTGGCCACTTCAGACTGGATGGCGGGAGGAGGCTTCTGATGAGCTGACACTGGAACTGAGATAAAAGTGACCTGAAGGCAGTGGTGGCGATCACATGAGCCTCTGGGGAAAACAATCTTGCCTGGTCTTTTCAGTGAACGAAGAAAAGGCCAGTGTGGGTGAAGAATAGGGGAAGCTGTAGGAGCTGAACTCAGAGAGGTGGCTGGAGTCCCGGCATGTAAGGTCAAATTCCAACCAGTTTCTCAAAGAGAGAGGCCTGCACTCTGGCAGAGGCCATCACCAGATTTCAGGGGGTAGCTGGAGAACAGGTCCTGAGCTGTCCCATACACTGGGGGTAGGGGAGGGTAGGGAGGGGAAGGGGAGGGTGGGGAGGGTGGGGAGGGGTGGGGGAGGGCGTGGCCGGGAGCCTAGCGTCTAGCCAATCAAAGGCTGGGGTGGTGTGTCAGCGACCCCCAGGCCTGATCCTTCAGGTGCTGGTACCTCCCGACTCCTCAAATAAACCTGGCTGCCAGGTTCCCTAGACCACCTGACCTGCCAGAATTGCGCCCCCTGCAGGAAGCAGCAGGCAGGTACCGGGTCCTACTTGCCAGGGTGGCTTTTCTGGGTGTCTGTTCTTGGCTAGGAAAGGGGGCCGCCACTGTGGCCCAGAGCTGCGCTGGGGGCCGTGGGCAGGTGGTCAAGGCTGGGGACCGCAGGGCATCCCTGGAACCTGTCTGTGTTGGCCGGTCAAGTCCGAACTCCCTACAGCCACCCTCCCATCCCTCGCTCAGAAGCAACCTGCTGCTTTCACTTAACATAGCTTGAAGGGCACCCATGTCAAATCATGAAGCTGCATCTCAGTCCTTGAACTGCTGCGCGATTTAGAGTTGCCAGTGTTTCTGCTGCCTGTTCCCAAAAGATGGAAGTTTCACCAAATTATCACTTTCTGCTAATCCTTCAGTTAAAAACTCTGAGATTCCCGGGCCCTCCCTGGTGGCGCAGCGGGTTAAAGCACAGCACCAAGAAGCTTAAGCCACTTCCGCATGAGTTCGATTCCCGCCTGCCCCGGAGGTGACCACATGGCGCGGCAGACCTCTCCTGACCCGCCCACTGCTCCCCTCAGCAGTGTACTTCGTAGATCTGCCTGTTCTGTTCCCTGCTCTGTTTCTGGTGAATCCTCTCACTCTCTGCATCTCTGGCCTGTACCCCAGTTCTGTGTGAATAAATAAAATCTTAAAAAAAGAAAAAAAAAACAAACTCTGAGATTCCCTCTTGTACCTGCATTCCTCTAAGATGGTCTTGTTCTTCAGTCTAAGATAAGCCACAGTTATGGAGGTGAGAGACAAGGCCAGATTGTGACTTAGAAGGGTTTTACGGGGGACAGATGGAAGGGAATGGCCTTGGCTGGCAAAGTGTGGAGGTCTGGGGGATAGACTTGCTTTTGGTGGACAGTTGCTAGGCACATACTGGGTGAAAGGCCAGTCCCCTCCCTTCCTTGGGCCTTATTTGTGTACCTGCGTGATGGGAGATTAAGGTGGTGAGAGGAGCCGGTGGGGTGATTTGTAAGGTTTCTTTCTGTTGAAATTCTACATATTACCAGCCCAAGGTGTGAAATTACACATTAGAGTTGGCTAAATTAATTGCACAGTTGTATGAGTGTCATAAGTATGTGTTCTTACTATTGAAAAAAGACCTATTTCTGTTATTACACAGTAAGATGGGTCAGGACAAATAAAACCTATTACACTGAAATATTATTTTCTGTAAACAAAGGTGGACTCATATGAACAGCCTTCTCTGAAGTCTTTCAGTTCTAAGTACTGGGGATACACAATGAGCAAAGCAAAAATGTATGCTCTCAAGACATTTCCAATCCACTGGAGTAGCTGAGCTTTTGTCTGTGGGTATCTATGTGTCTCGACAGTGTTTTTAAAAAACTGCTTTTGCAAATGTTGAGAAATAGAAATCAGATTAACTTTCAAAGCACCACCCAGGGAGGCCATCCAGATTTCTTACCATGCGTGGTAGTCAATGAACTGATGCAATTCTGTGGCTTCAAATTGCCAATAAAAATTTCTGTGGGCCTCCTCTCTGGAATGGCTTTGGTGATATGTTTAAAGGGTTAATTATCCATCCCAAAAGGAATATTTTGTGTTTGCAAGAGGTTGCTTCTTTCAAGTTGCAGTTAATGACATACATTAATTTTCCTGAAACAATGACATCTGTCATTTTAAAAAGTACCATAAAGATGTATTCATATTTCTCGGTTTTACTCAAAGTACTTGGTTCTTTGGAGTGCTATCTCATGCACACAGCATCTTTAAACTAAACAAAGGAGAATGGAAATTTTCATCGATTCTTCCAAACACCTCTCGGCTTTAATGGAATTACAGTGCAACTGGCAATTAACCTTCTTGCTGTGGGAAGCAACATTAGTCAGTAACCAGGGAATGTCTGTGGAGCTGGGTTGGATTTGATGATGACTTCAGGTTTCTCACCTTAATAAGAGGGCTAACAGTCTCTACCTTCTAGAGTTGTGAGGATTAAAGGAAAATGTGTGACTCAGTACTTAGCATGTAGTAAACAACAGGGATGACTTCAATGAGCTGTCTGGCGTGGGCTGGGTGCGCAGGGACGGCAGGGACAGGCAGTGGATTCTTCCATGAGGGGAAGAAAAAGCCTTGGGTTCTGAGGCAGGGGATTAGGGTAGCATTGGTCCTTCCACTAACTTGAGTCTAGTAAGTTGCCTTCCTTTTGAGTCTGTCTCCTATTTACTAAAAGAGGATAAAGCCAGCCATTTAGGTAAAAAGAAAACATGTTTTAAAACTCTGATGTGCTATACCAAGAAGTGCCACTAGGTGCTCCCCCAAACAAGAAAAATTTACCTAAACCTGGAGTCACCAAACTAACGAGACTCTATTGTGAGGAATGAAGAAGTAGGACAGAGGCTGTTTGTGTTTTAATTTACCATCAGCTTTACTTCTAGAATTCAGTAGTTTAATCCATTGAAAGATTTTCCACAAATGGATTTTTTGACATTTATTTTTCACTAACCTTAAGTATTGGTAACAGTTTTATTTATAATTGTGCTAATTGTGCTAAACGGAAACATTGAATATTAGTCACAACATTGGGGGCTCCCTTCAGATGTGTCCACAGAGACTCGAGCTATGAGCTCCTTTTGCCTCAGCTCCAGAGAACCCCCTCTGTGGAGGTCACCCCTCCCCTTGGCAGCCTATTGACTGAGCAAGGCTGGGGCATAAAAACATGGCCACTTTTAAAATTGGGGATATAATTGGCATATAACATTGCATTCATTTTAGTGTCCACCACACTGATTATATATATTACAAGCTGATTGGTATAGAAAATCTAGTCAATATCCTTCAGCATGAAGAGTTGCACATTTTTTCCTCATGTTGAGAATTTTTAAGATCCACTCTTAGCAACTTCCTGCTATACAATGCTGTACTGTCAGTTATACTCAGCAAGCTATACATGGCATTGCCAGGACTAATGTATCACTGGATGTTTATGCCTTTTGATCCCCTGTATTCATTTCATCCCCCCCATTCCCTGCTTTTGGAAACCACCAATCACTTCAATGAGTTTGAGGACTTTTTTGAGATTTCACATATAAGTGAGATCATCTTTCTGTCACACTTATTATAATTACCCTCAGAGTCCAGTTTCAGCAAGAATCCTGCTAAGACAGATGACTAGGGCTACTCCACCTTCAAACCCTGACTGGGAAGCCCAGGTGCTTTGGAGCCAAGGAAGGTGGCTGTCCTGGCATATTTGTGTCTCAAGGACCATGGCAATATGTTGTTCAGCTTTTCTCATTTTACAAATAGCAGTAAGGAAGGCCTGAACACTGGTGCTAACCCAGGGTCACACATATTAGTGGCCAGAGTAGACCCAGAGCCTAGGCCTAGGACTCCTTCCAGCCTATAGCCAAGGCTCTCCCCTGAGTTTCTTTTCAAAAACAACTGCCTGGGACCTCCCTGGTGGCACAGGGGTTAAAGACAGCACTATCAAGCTATGGGCAGTCACAGTAGCACGAGTTCAATCCCCAGCCACGGAGGTGACCCACACGGCACAGCAGACCTCTCCTGTTTCCCCCACTGCTGCCCTCAGCAGTGTATTTCAGTCAGTCTGCCTGTTCTGCTCCCCACTCTGTCTCTGATGAATCTTCTCACCCCCCTATACCTCTGACCTATACCCCAGTTCTTGTATGCATAAATAAAGCTTAAAAAAAAAAAAAAAAGCTCTGTAGTTACAAACAACTGCCTGCTTGTTGACCATTGCCCTTTGGAAGGTAGTGTCACCTTCGGGGTTTTCAGGGTCCTACTTTCCCTCATAGTTGGAAGGTCAGAGGAACTAGCTCCAGCCACCCTCACCAGGGCTTCCTCAGCTCAGCCAGCAGCTGAGACAGGCACCAGGGTGGCATAAATACGAGGCAGCCTGTTCTCCTGTGTGGTTCTCCAAAGAACCTGGTGCTTTATGTGGTTTCTCAGCTGGGGACACGTGGAGCCCATGTCTTCTCCTCTTGCTCCTCGCTGAGAAGAGTGTCACCCAGAGAGGAGCCTGCAGGCTGCCTCCATCTGCCTGGACATGTGTTCATGTCACAGAGGACACCTGTTTAAAAAAATGTTGGTTGGGCCCTCCCTAGTGCTCAACGGGTTAGGACACAGCACTGCAAGCCAGCTGCAGCCACTTCAGTGTGAGTTCGATCCCCACCCCAGAGCTGACCCACATGGCACTGTAGACCTCTCCTGATTGCCTGCTGTTCCCCTCAGCAGTGTGCTTCATCGGTCTGCCTGTTCTGCCCCCACTCTGTCTCTGGTGAATCTCTCACCGCCCCTGCAGCTCTGGCCTGTACCTCAGCTATGAGTGCATAAATAAATAAACCTTAAAAAAAATACATGGGTTTGGAAGCCTTGTGTGTGCTGCACTTTCCACCAGCTGTCTCCTGTTTCTAATCCTGTTTTATTCCTTGGGACAGTACTTCTCTGTGTGGTCGGGAGAATCTGAGGGTTCAGAGAATCTGAGGGTCCTTGAGACTTTTTTCAGCAGGTCAAAGACTTTTAACGACTAATACCAAAATGCCCTGTGCCTTTTTCTCTCTCATTCTCTCTGGAATTTTCCAGTGGTGTATGGTATGATATGGCAACACACTACAGAAGTGGGTATGAGGATCCAGTTGTCTGCCATTAATCCAGAGAGGAAAGAGACTTCAAAACGGTCATGTGAATCTACCCTGATGGAAAATATGTTCATACTAATGCTCTTTATGTTAACATATTTTCCATGAAAGAATCTTAAATTGTGTTTCAGGTTGAAAGAAAACTAGCCAGAACTCTTCAGCATGATGAATAGGTCATTCTAGCAATCAGTCTCCCAGCTGGTCTTACTTCAGCCAAGATCGCCCCTCTCCTCCAGCAGAGGCCTCCTCCCTGGGCCTGGGCCACTAGATAGCTTCCAAGGGTCATCTGGTTTCACCATGCTTGACCCTTCAAAGACCATATGTCACGTGTCATACTGTGGCCCTTTAGGTGTCTTCACCATCAGCCCTGGGTGGCCCCACAGCAAGGGCCCACTCTCTCTTCATGTCCATCTTTCCTGAATGCTAGTGAAACAGGAGCCATATCTACCCAAGAGCATTGCAGTGAGAAAATAGAAAAGTACTGAAGAAATATGAACTTTGAAAAAGACCTAAAATTTTGAGCTTACAGCATACAAAAGCAAGACACACAAAATCTGAAATAAGACACTTGTCAAAAGTATTGAGATTTTATTAATTTGTATCGATTAGAAAAATTTGACATACAATGCAATATTATCAAAAGATCAGAAGCAATACATCTCTATAGCATGGGCTTGGAATTCATAATTATGGCCTATTTAAGACACACTAGCTTTCCCTTGAGTATAAAAATGATCATTTCTATGTGATCATTTATAATGTTCACACGATCGTTATAGAAAACTTGAAAGCTAGAGGAAAGCATAAAAAGGGAAGCTGAGCTTGAGTCTGGAGCCTTGGACCATTCGGTCATCCTGACACAGCAGAAAGCATAAGAAGGGAAAAAACAAATTCCATCATCCAGAAATGACTGTTGATATTTTAGATGTATCTCTTCTGTGTTTCTGAAGAAATCCTTATATGTGTTTTACACACTTGCAAGCACTAAATAATAGTTATTTTTCACTCAGTGTTGCATTGGAATCATTCCCCCAGGCCTCCAGATTCCCCATGAATGTGAGTCAGTGGGCTCCTATCACTCAGCCCCACACCCGAGGGATGGGTGGATATTCCTAGCTGCTTGGACACCAGGCTTCCTGGACGGGAAATTGAAGGACATGAGTCCACATGCCGAGAAATCAGGGCTGAGTCCTTCTGTGGGAGGGGTTCCAGCTCAGAGCAGGCTCTTTCTGAAAGTGGGAATTTCCCTGCCTCACTGGAGGCAGCGCTCTGCCTGGCAGATGCCCGTTCACACACCCGTTCCTGAACTCAGCCCAGATGTCAGTGCCCAGAGGCGCTGACACAGGTCAGCCACTAGGTAGAGCATTTCTCAACTGGTAAAGTTAAGTGAGTTGAAAACGAGGTTCTCTTTGCTCCATGGTTAGTAAGCAGGACTAGGAGCATAGGTTAGGAGGAGTCAGAGTTAGGAACCTGCTCTAAGTGGCTTTGGCTGAGGGATGGCATCAGAAAACAAAACCAAAAGACCAACAGAGAAATCACCTTGGACAGTGGGGAACAATAGACTTTAAAGTCACTCGGGGCTGTCCCTTCTTCAGCATCCCCGCCTTGGCGGGGCATCCCACGTTGGTGTGGGACTGGAAAAAAGGAGAGAGAGAAGAAGATGGGTGAAGGTTGGAGATGCCCCACATGGAGTAGTACAAGAACTGGGTTTTCAAGTTCATAGTGCTCTAGCTTTCTTTCTCTGGACAGTGCTTACTACATCATGGGGTAAGCGATGACAAAATAGTTAAGCTCTGAATCGATGAGCTTTCTGTACTTCCTGTAAATTTCCCGGAGTGTCCTGTCCTCTTCATTTGTCTCACATCTGTTTGTGTAAATTCTCACCTGTGCCAACAGAGAAATGCGCACACACGTTCAGGTCGTGAAAGCAGTCTGAATGATGTATACTTATAATTGCTAGCTAGATCAGGAAGAGCCCAACCCCAGCCACGAAGGAAGACAATTCCAAATTCCCATCTGTGGAACTGCTCATTTCCAACGGACAGTCAGACTCCCTCAGCCCCAGCCTCATCTCTGGCCCTGTTCCTGAGCAGCACCAGGCTGGCCCCACGCTCCCTGGGGGCCGGCTGCCCCTGCTCCGTCCCCGCGGACCAGCCCTGAGGGCTCTTACTTTGAGCGTGCGCAGGGCACACTGTCCTTCCTCCTGACTCTTCAGGATCCGCTCCACAAACTTAACATCAAGGAAAGCCCAGATTTTGAAGTAAAATAACTTCCTGCAGGATAAGATGAGGAGGTGCAGTTCCTCGTCAAGTGACTCATGGTTATTGTTGAACTCAAACGTTAATTTCTGAAAAAAGCACCAAAGAGGGAGATTGCGTAGGCAGGGCTGGCTGTACCACCTGTAGCAGCCGTGACCTGGCTTTGGGGCTGGCAATCCCAGAACTTTAGAGAAGGGACATTGGACGTGTGGTTGTCAGAGGAAGAACTTAGGGCATGAAGGTGCTCTCATCCAAGTCTCGAAAACTTGGAGGCAATGTATATGGTGTTCAGATACCACCAAGCACTAGGTTGGTTGGGGGACCCTGGACAGCCCCCTAAATCTCAAGTCCTTCAGTAGCATGGAAGGATGGTAATGGAAACTCTCTGCCCACCACGAGGCTAAGTGAGTATCAAACATGCCATGAGCTCTTCACACTGGCACTTATACCCATTAACATGAGCCATGACAACCTTCTGTGAGGCCTTAGGAGGGACAAAATGATGCTATCCAGGTTAGAGAACAGCCTACAACTCTGAGCTCTTCAGTGACTTAGGTCAAATTTGGTTTTTAGTTTGCTTGGTTCTGCCCATTCTATCTAATCTATCTAACTATGGAGTCACACAGGGCCCCTGCTTGGAGCTGACCTCTGTGGCCTGGGGTCTCTGGGTGCTGCTGAGAGGCAGAAGAGGCTGCCAACCTGCTCCTCACCAGTACAGGTAGCCTCCTGCTCAGGTACCACAGAGCCTGGGAGACAGGAGCTGCTTTTCTCAGTAGAGAGCCAGCCAGACAACTCCTGTGTTCCACATGTAGGGTGTCAGAAGCGGCTGCCGTCTAGAGTGCCAGAGGAGCCTTAGTTTGCTAATATTCCCTAGAACCCCAATTTGAAATCGAGTGGGTATGTGCGAGCCTGGGCGAGAGCAGGGAATTGGGGGAGAGTCAGTAACTGGAGCAGCAACGTTCTTCAAGAGCCCCCGGGTCACACCTACCTGCAGAGTGTGCCGGAAGGTGGGCAGGAGCTCCTGCAGCGTGGGCCTCATTGACCAGTCCGGGTCACTAAAATAGCAGCTTCTCAGACTGATACTCCTGCAAGGGATCTCCTGCAAGAGGATCCGAGTCAAGCGCTCGTACTTCATGACCCGCTCAAAGAAGAAGTTCACCTTCAGGTTGGTGGCGTGCCTGGCCAGCTTGGCCCAGGACATGCCCCAGACGACCTGCCCGTGGGGGTCATGGATGTGGCATTTGATGTTCATGGTCCAGAGGGTACTGGCGTTGTTCTCGCACAAGTTCTCGAGCAGCTCATCCGAGATGCAGTTGTAGTTGAGGGTCAGGGATGACAGGTTGCGGAGCGTGGCCATGGTCTTGGTGAACAGGGGGCTGCTGTAGACAGCGAGGTGGTGGCTGAAGAAGTCCTCGATGTTGAGCTCCGAGACCATACTCTCGTTCCTTAGGTAGCTCAGGGAGTTGAGGACATGGCAGCCTTGCTCCACGGTTAGTCTGGCCCCTTTGAGGTTGAGGTAATCCAGATGTTTACCCATTTTCTTTAAGAAGAAGCTCAAGCTCTTGATGAAGGAGCATCGGATGCTATTCCTCCAGACCAGGCGGTCCAGCTCCAGGTGCTGGATGGAAAGAGACTTCAAGCGGTTGTTGCTCCTGCCCAGACACGAGAGGAGGCCCCGGATGGTGACCTGGAACTTCTTGGTCAAGACAGAATTGTAAGGGTTCAGGAATTTGATCTCCAGGTGCTCCAGATAACGACCAAATTTCTTCACATACCAGAGCGCTGACTCGAATTCAGAAGCATGCACCCTGGAAGGCCTCCCACTGAACGTGATGGTCCGGTGTCGCCAGAGGTCAGCCGAGTACATCATCTGGTTCCACTTCCTGCAGACGAGGGCTGCCTGGGACCTGTCCCTGTCTCCCAGCCACCAGAAGACACGGCGCAGACACACGTCAGGCAGGCTGGCCCAGCAGCTCTGGTCTTGGGGCTGGCTCAGTTGGCTCTCTTCGTCCATCCGGGGACTGGGGTGTCCACTGCAGCTGTGTGGGAGGCAGGGCTTCCAAAAATGAGGAAAGAAAGGCAGTCACTTGTTTTCTGTGGGGAGTGAAAAGGAAGAGCCATTACCTGCCAAACGGAAATTGAACCCAGTTGAGCAAACTTGGCTCCCTGTGAGGCGGGCACTGTGCTGGCGCAGGTGGTGTGCTGATGAATTCTTCTACATCCTTCTACCCCTGGAAGGACTCCCAGTGTGTCGGAGTCTAGCGGGGACTCAGAACAGGACAAAATTACAGCATGGAGGAGGTGTGAAAAGGTCCAGGCGTATTCAGGTGTGGGGTAGCATAAGCTGTAGGTGATTAACTCTGCCTGGGTAAGGAGGACGTGGAGAGGGCTGCTCAGAGAAGGTCTTGCTGAGCTGGGTTTTGCAGGGTGAGTGAGACTTGTCCTCCTGGTGGTGGGGGAACGTGGGGTGGTGGGGGAACATTCTGGGCGGAGGGAATAATGCTTAGGAAGCCACTGAACTGTGAATGTACATGGTATGTTCATATTCAGGGATTGAAGATTATTTGCAGTTGAACTT
>NW_004567118.1:31228764-31259624 GCF_000260355.1 Condylura cristata | reverse complement strand
GTGTGCTGATGAATTCTTCTACATCCTTCTACCCCTGGAAGGACTCCCAGTGTGTCGGAGTCTAGCGGGGACTCAGAACAGGACAAAATTACAGCATGGAGGAGGTGTGAAAAGGTCCAGGCGTATTCAGGTGTGGGGTAGCATAAGCTGTAGGTGATTAACTCTGCCTGGGTAAGGAGGACGTGGAGAGGGCTGCTCAGAGAAGGTCTAGCTGAGCTGGGTTTTGCAGGGTGAGTGAGACTTGTCCTCCTGGTGGTGGGGGAACATTCTGGGCGGAGGGAATAATGCTTAGGAAGCCACTGAACTGTGAATGTACATGGTATGTTCATATTCAGGGATTGAAGATTATTTGCAGTTGAACTTATGAGGGGCAGGGAGTGATGAAACAGTGGGAGTTGCTAGCTCCAGGAGCCCCAAATCATGGGTTAAAAGATAGGTTCTGCAACTATATACCAGAGACATTTTACGGGGGTGGAATGGGGAATGGGATCAAAAACAGTGGGGGGTGGGAAGTGCACTGGACTATGGTGATGGCACACAGTTAATTTGGTGGTGGGAAGCTCATGGAAATTACAACTGAGATGGAAAAAGGCACAAAATGATGTAAAAATAAACTATTATATTAATAAAAAAATGAAAAGAAAAAGAAGAAGAAAAGAGAGGTTCTGGAGCTCAGGGAGCCTCACTGTCCTTTCCCCTGAAGACACTGGAATTTTGACATAGATTCTCTGGAATCCTTGTCTGCATCCAGTGGCCTTGCTGATGGCTGTGCTTACAGTCAAACAGTAAATAACAGAACAGAGGCAGAGAGGCTCCACTGAGGTCCTGGGTAGGCAGGGAGAAAGGGCGCATGTCAGAGGTGAGGCGGCTGTGTTGAGTATATGCCGGGGAGGGGAAGGCCATGCCAGGGGGGAGGACCGGAGCGGAGCTCAGACCCCTGGGACGAGAGTGTCATTACAGCCGGAATGCGGTGAGTTTGTGAGTTCTTTGGAAGACATGATTTGGTAACTGGTGAGTCATGCAGACTGACAGACAATCGGAGGGCTTCTGGCTCTACTGTTGGATTGTAGGGGGTCCTGCCCACTACCAGGGAGTGCCAGGGAGAGCTGGGTGGAGGCCACCTCATGCACTGAGCGCCAGATGGACTTCTAATAGCCAGGTGTTGAAACTTTTTCCTGACTTTTTGCTTCCAGAGTTTCCCTTGCCTGAAGACATCCTCCTCTTCTCTCCCTGTCTTTGAGTGCTCATTCTCCAAAGCTCCAGTGGTCACTAGAAAGCGTTTGCTGGCTATTTTACCAAGTGGTCTGACATTATGGATCATGGCTCATAAAAACTCAGGGCTGGAAGAGATCTGAGCATTGATTCTTCAGATAGAAGTTAGGGCCCAGAGAGATGAGGAGTGTTACTTAGGGTCACACAGCGATTCAGTAACAGGGCCCAGAGTAGAACCTAGACTTTCTGCCTCTCCTGTATGTTGGCCCTGCCTCCACACGTGGTCGGCCTTAGAGGGACAAGCTGATAATATTTTTCAGTCTCAAACAAATATATGTCTGTGCAACACTTCTCTTTGGTTGCATTTATTTGTATCTTCCTACCCTCTACCATAGGTAACTATTCCAGGTGTTTGATATATATCTCTGCTGGCTGTTGTTGCCAAATGTGTATTTACCATGAGTGGACCTCACTCATGCTTTTCTGTATAAGTCTCTCTCACCCACTGCCCCCATCATTTGCATAGAACACTGGGTGGCAACCCTCCATTTCTTGTAGCCCCTGTCCTTGAGATGGGGTCCTGGTCCGCTTCAGCTCCTTGCAACACCATGATGACCGGGGTGGGGGGGGGCTTTTTTTGGGTCCTCTCCAGTGCATTTGTCTGCACTATTCCCCCATCACCATCACCTACGATCTGGTTCCTGCCTCCAGCCAGCCCAACCACCCTCTGACCCCTACTGGCTTCCACATGGGTGCCGCGGCACCCACCCTGTCCAGGCACAGGGCTCCAGTGGCCTCTGCATTTGAGTCTATCTCTTCCATGGCACCTTCAGACGAGGGACAACCTTACTCTTCTTTTGAATAGGCACTCACAAATGAAGAAACGGAGTTGTTTCTACAATCACATCTTACTGCACAGGCTCGGGGCCGCCACAGCAGTTAGCAGGGAGTGAGGCACTGGAAAGGTGCTTGAGAGTGTAGAGGAAATCCTTTGCTCTAGCAGTCACTGGTCAGAAGTATTATCAGACACTTTAAACCACTGGTGGGAGTGGGAGAACATGTTTGCTGGGCTAGGAAAGCCATGTGTGATTCCTGGAGCTCCCCTCCCTGACCCCCTGGCCAGTGAGAAGCAGTGCAGCTTGGTGGCTTGGCTCCTGGTTCTGTCAGCCGTTGTGTGCGACCTCAGGGAAATTAATGTCTTGTGCCTTGGTCCCCACGTGTGTAAACAGCAGTAATAATCGTACTGGGAGGATTAAATGAGTGGATGCAAAGAAGTGCCAGAACAGTGCCTGGCACATAGCACATGCTCTTCAAGTGTCTGCTGTCCTGGTGCTTCTGCATCAAGGAAGGTAGGAACAGGCCCAATTTACAAATGGGAAAACAGGTGTCCTTAAGAAAGTCTTCCAGTGAGAGCACCTAGTGGGGTGGAGGGATCCCACCCACCTGAGGACTCCTATACCTAGGCTTACTCCATGGCTTCCCTCCACCAGCCAGCGGGGAGGAAACCTAAGCATGTCAATCACCCCGGGGAAGGGGAGGTGGCCTCGAAGCTCCAGCAGGCAGAGATGCCTCTAGGAGGAAGCTTAGAGAAGGGAGACCCTTCTCTCCCCAGGAGGGCTTCCGGGTGTCCCCCTGACCCCTTTCCGCACCCACCGGTGGTCCTGCTGCCCCCGCCCACCTGTTACCGGCTGGCTGGCGGGGTTCAGCCTGGGCCCCCACTCGGGCTGCGCCCCCTGGGGCTGCAGGGTCTGTGGGCTCCTGCCTGCTCTGAGCGCCGCCCCGCTCCGACGCCGACTCCGCGACCACACGGGTCGCACCTTGGCTAAATACCGAGCAGAGGGCTGCCTTTGTGACGCGCTGCCACCTGCAGGGCTCTGCCTGCCCTCGGTGGGCACAGGGCCCCAAACCCGGAGTTGCCGGATCAGGCGATCGTGTGTGCGGAGCTCTCGACGCGCCCCAGCGCAGACTGTCCGGGAAGGCGCCCGGGCCAGGGCCGGCAGCTAAACTCGCTTTGCGCGGGGTGAAGGCCAGCATGCGTGCAGCCCTTCTCGTGCCAGGAAGCAGGGCTGCCCCGAACTCGGGGCTCAGCCTTGCTCACTTCACCACCTTTCCCGCCATGACCCAGCCCCGGGGTTCTATCAAGTCCCTGGAGACCCGATGTGTGCATATCTCCGCGGGAAGCAGCCCCTGGCAATGTGGCCAACCTCTGCTTTCTCCTCCAGACAGGGCACCCAGGACAGAATTTGAAAACGCCCCACTTTTCCAGTTTCCGCAGGGTGGGCACATTGAACCCAGCAAATTCCTTGTTCCCTTCCTCCCCAGCGAAGGCCAGGCAGACAGGTAAGAGGCACAGGGGGCATTCCTAGGCTTCTGTCTGCTCACAGCCTGCAAAGACACCCCCTTGGGCTCTTTTGGTCCTTGCCTACCTTCAGTTTCCTTTCTCCTGCCACCCTCCAGTTCCGGTTTTCTGGTCTCCCCTCACTATGCACGAAGCCTCACTAGTCTCCTAGCTGCTTCTGGCACCCTGGGAAACCCCATGAATCTCAATACAATGAAGAACAAGAAGCTTTCAGGGAGGAGGTTTTATTCTTTCGGGGATAAAACTGGGCGCCCCAAGATGGCAGTAAGTTTGCCCCACTCAGAGGCTTGATCAGAATTCCGGGGGTAGACTTGCTGGAATCCCCTTTTTCCTTCCTGGTCGATCTGTAGCTCTTGGACAAACATCCCTGTTCAAAGGAAGGAACATACTTATTTAACCAAAACCTTTTCTTCTACAGAAAAGAAACTCAATGAACACACACATTTCTTTTCAGGAGTAAAGACCACCACAGAAAATAAGCAGGAAAGCCAGTGTCAAAATAAAAACTTAATCTGCTGTACCTTTACTTTTTCAAATCTGGCTGGAAGTTCACACTTGGCTTTCCCTTCCATGACGCTAACCTCCAGCATTTTTCCTAAAGAAGTAGATATAAAAAAAGTTTCATGTGTTTAAAGTGGGAAGTGGCAGTTCCTGGGACATCTTTGGATAGTGCTGTTCTGGTTCTGGGAGTGTGAAGCCAGAGCCACAGATGGAAGGGGGACGTTAAGGAGCTCACCAAGCCAGGAGGGGTTCGGGACAGTCCTGAATAGAGCTAGATATGGCAGCAAGGGGGACATGGGGGGGGGCCGAACAGAGGACATCCACCCCATGAGCAGTAATAGCCATTTAAAAAAAGTGCCACATCATTTGACTTGGAAGAATGTCCTGGGTATTGCTGAATCATAACATTAAAATGCAAAGAAGTTGTGTATAATTGGACTCCAAATGGATATGTTTGTATGTGGTTATATAATAGTGTTGCCAGATAAAATATAGGATGCCCAGCTCATTTTAGAAAAACAAAGATATTTTTAGCATAAGTATGTCCCGTGTAATTATTTTGTAGTTATTTTTGTCCCAAACCATATATAGTTTTTGCTCCATTGTCAACCCTATTATATCAGGATGGAGGAAAGTATGAAACAAATTGTGGGAGGCAAGCAAACATGAGACTCATCACCTCCCAGCAAGACTGAAATTGTCCCATCTTTGTAAAAATATACGCTTATGTGCACATAGAGATGCCTAAAGAAGTTAGAGAAAAAGACATAGGTCTATCTTTATGTAAGGCTGACTGGAAAAGGCAAATGACAGTGTCACATGTACAGTAAGATGACATATGGAGAAAATAAAACAGTGCAGTGCTCAAGGCTTTGAAGTACACGCATCAGCGGCCACACCTGCTATCTCAGGGCAGGAAACTGCGGGGTGGGTGGGAGCGGGAAGAGTAAATGCCTCTGTATAGTCTTATGTCAGCTGGTTACGACACAATCTAATACTTCTGTATTTTGAAAAACACCAGATAACAAAAGCTCTCTCTCTCTCCCTCTCTCTCTCTCTCTCTCTCTCTCTCGGTGAGTGAGGCTGACAGGCTGGAATTTAAGAGTACCAGTTCTAGAACCACATACATGTGGGATTATAGGCTGGATTCTGTTATTCTCTGATTATGTAATCTTAGAGAACCCAATTAGCCTTTCTGCCCTGTTTCCTCAACTATAACGCAGGGATGCAATATCTGCCTCTTGTTTATAATGAGCATGAACTACTTGTAAAGGTCTTGCATTGTAATTGGCTCCTAAGAATTAACTGCTTTTAATATACTACTTGTGGTGACTAGAAAACAATCTAGGATGTAAAAACCAGGATATTGAGGGGAACGGCTATACCCTCTGATTTCCTAGGGCCTGCCACCAGAGGACTTGGGGTCTTGAGCAACATTCTGATCTCAGATCGCCCAGCCTTCTTTGTACTCTGAAAGCCACAGACCTCGTGGCCTCTGCTTCATTCATTTACTCTGTTGTTTTGGAGAATTTGCCCTGTGCTAGGAGCTGGAGCTGCAGAAATGAAAGAGCTGGCTGTCTTTCAAAGGTGGCCTGGTCTCTGAGGCTGTGCAAATAATCCAGGCAGTGAGTGCTATGGGAAAGAGAACTTGGCACTTAGAGAAGGAGAGAGAGAAGGGGCTCTCCAGTGGCAATGACTGTACAGGTCTTAGGTTCTCTCCACACTGCTCAGAGGTGCACAGCCAGGCCAGGAGAGGACAGCTGGGTACCTGATGCTGATTTAGGGTTGGCAGGGGGAGCAGGATACCACACTGAACACATCTTCTCAGAATATCATAGGCTGCCTCATCTTCTGCGGGAGATGCACCCCCGGGGTCGTGCTCAGACTTCAAAGGTCTATCCATGGTCTTATTGGTGCTGCTTGGTGCTAGCTTAGTTGAATTTTCTGAAAGAAGAGGAAACGTGCTCCTATTTTTCATCTTTGGACGGACATCTTTCTGTTCCGAGGAAGTTAGATCCTCTGCAGGCTGACTTGGAGGGGCTGGAGAAGGAGTGGTTGGCTTTCCAACTGGAAAATATTTCACACACTCTGAGACTGCACAGCATTTCCCCTGCAATTGTGAATGATATAGAAAGTTAAAAGTGACTTTGGGTCTTGTGGGTGATAGAATAGATGAAGTAACCTGAACACCTCCTACTAAAAACACAAATGTTGGGTTAAATATGGCATCTGCTTAACTTTATATCCGACTTTGCAAGAAAGATAACTATGTTTCAGGAATGAAGACCTGACTTGTTAGCACATGAGCTGACACATGGGAGAAGATGCAGGGGTCAACCTTTTTAAAAGATTTATTTATTTATGCATACAAACACTGAGGTACAGGCCAGTGGTGTGAGGGTGAGAGGATTCATCAAAGACAGAGTGGGGAACAAACAGGCAGATTGACTGAAATACACTGCTGAGGGGAGCAGCAGGCGGGTCAGGAGAGGTCTGCTGCACCTGGCCAGGGATAGAACTCATGCTGCAGTGGCTGCAGATAGATTCATAATGCTGAGACTTAGCCCCTTACACCAGCAGGGAGGTCCCTCGTCAATCTTATATCAAAGGTCTTGATTGAGAGATGTGGGACTACATGTGAGAAGTTAGAAGTAAGACTCCCCTTCACACAACTGGAAACCCTGAAGACCAAACTATGGAAACCACAAGAAAATAATTAACTAATTAGATAAGGAAAGTCACACGGGAGGGTGTCTACCTTAGGTTGGAATTTGAGTACAGGTAAGGAAAGCTCATGTTCCTGAAAACTCAGATAGCATGGGTTCCTGTCATTCATCTATCTGTGGGGGCAAGATTTATGTTAGCTTATGGCCTGGGAATCCCAAGGAAAAGAATTAACATTGAAATTGTTTGGCCAAAGCAATCACAAAAATCCCTCTGGGGGGTACAAAGCCTCAAACTAGATCATCCAGAATTCTCACAGCATCTTATCACACTTGAATGCATTGTTCTGGGCAGGAGGAATTTAAAAAATCTTAACTTAGGTACATTGCAGTGAAACCACAGAAGATCAAAGATCAAAGGCAAGGAGACTCTAGAAACGGAAGAAAAAGTGCAATGAAAGAATAGCACTTACACTTGGGCGCAGACTTATCCCATAAACATGGGAAGATGGCAGAATAATTTCAAAATGCTGAGAGAAAATAACTATGAACTCGGAGGCTAGCTATACTACCATCCAAGATGCAGAGAAAGGGGCACCTTTTTAGGCCACTAAGGATTTGCCATTCAGGTTCTTGCTGAAAAAACTCCAGTCTGGAGATTGGGGGGGAAAGTCCAGAATGAGATACAAGTTTGAGAGTGTCTGCTTACTGAAGGTTTGTAAAAACTCATAAGGTTGGACACAATTATTGAGGCAGTGAGGAGAGCTAAGGAGGAATACACAGGTTGAACACAAATGAAGAGTTTGGGGAGCCAGAGAAGGAGAAAGCAGTGAGGCAGGTGAAAGAGTGTGGTGTGAACTGAAGAGGAGTGGACAGTGTGCTCAGTGCCCCTCATGAGTTGAGGCCGCAGAACTGACCTGTGGCTTTGGCAACATGGAGCATTGATAATTTTGACAAGAGCATTTTTGGTTGGGATGGCCAGGTAGGAGTGGGAGAAAGGCTGGGAAGGCAGAAGTGGAGACAGTGACTGTAAACAACTTGTTCCAAAGTTTGCTGCAGAGGGGAACAAAGAAACAAGACAGTAGCTGGAGGAAATGAGATCAAGAGTAGTGTTTTTTGTTTTTTGTTCTTGAGTTGTGTTAATGTAATGCAAATGAGAGCCACGGATGTTCCCTAGTTTGCAGAGAGAGAGAAGGGACGGAGAGAGAAAAAGAGTTAGAGAAAGAGATTGAGCTTTTCTTTTTCATTATTTTTTAAGATTTATTTTTATTTATTTGTGCAAACCAGGACTGGGGGTCTAGGCCAGATGTGCAAGGTGCAAGGGTGTGTGTGTGTGTGTGAAGACTCACCAGAGAAAGAGTGGGGAGCAGAATGGATCTTCTGAAATACACTGCTGAGGCGGGCAGCAGGTGGGACAGGAGGGGTTTGCTGCACCATGTAGATTAGCTCCCTGGCCAGGGATGGAGCTCCTGCCTCAGTGGCTGGCTGCACTGTGGCTGGCCATAGCTTGTTAGTGCCAAGATTTTAACTCCTGTGCCTCCAGGGAGGCCCCAAGAGACTGAATGTTTCAATGCAGCCCCTAAGGTAGTACCATTAATCCATCAAAACGAGTGTTACGGTTTCCGCTTCAAAAATGTACCATAACATGTGTTAGAACCCATGGAGATGCTTCTGCTGTCTCCCTCCCTGTGCAGCTTATTTCATCACTTCCTGTAGGAGGGGGTCCTCCTGTTGTGGTGGTGGTGGGGGGAGGTGGGAAGTTTCCAGGACAGTGACCCTGCGTAGGCAGGAAGACGGGTCGTAGTGCCCAGGTCAGCTCTCAACAGGAAGTGGAGAGCCTGTCTGGCTCGCAGGAGGGAAGGCCGAGCAGGTGCGTGTAGCTCTGGCAGGGAGGCCGCCTGGTAGTAAGTGGTCACGGGTGCTCTGTTCTCATGAAGTAGACAAATCATCCCGTTTTCCTCAAAAGAAGAGGGAGGCTCCGGGAATCTGTCTAGTCAATAGGTGGCAGAACAGAACTGACTTGTAAGATTTCTGACCACCATTCAGCTCCATGGTTGCTTGAGTCCCCCACACCCTTGGTGACTGTCTGTGGTTGCCAGACTGGACATTTGAAAGGGTGCAGTCAGCTTCACTCATGTATTTCTGGTTCAAACGAAAGACATGGACCACTTATGTGATAGCCCAGGCATCTCGATCAAGGGAAACAAATGGGGCTGTGATGCCAGGCCAGAGGGCCGAGAAGCACCGGGCTGGCCATTGCTTCTCTAACTCGAAACACAGGGGCTGGTGAAACTGCATGTTCTGAGTTAGCATTTCTCTGAGCGGGCCTAGGAGTTTGCATTTCTAACAAGCTTCCTGGTGAAACTTGACACAAGTTATGCAACCTCTGTCGACAGACACGGATGGAGAGGAAATGCTCTGAAAAATCAGACTTTCCATGCTAACTTACGTTATGACCTCCCTTTTTTGTATAATCGTAATATCAAAATATTCTGAGCAACCTTCAGCTTACAATTGGATTGCTTCAGCCTCATAAGGCGCTACCTGGCCCTGACAAGCAAGTACTGCACCAGGGTGAGAAATTCCTCTTAAAGTCAAAAGTTATTAAACAACTGGCTGATTAATAAAAGCAAATGGCTGTTACTTGTTACTACAGAGTCTCTCTCACTGCCCTGATGAAGGAAAACCCAAATCTTATCATTCTACTATCTCACATAGCCTTCTATTCAGTTTTTAAATAACCACTCAAGCTTTCTACTATCTAGTCTTTAGATAAGGATATTCACCCAAGTCGCCTATTCAGAGCTAATCAGGTTGTTTTTTTTTTTTTTTACGGTATAGACTTCAAGGAAACTCACTTAAACTTTCTAACAAGTTTTTCAAAGAACTTTACTGTAATTTGAATTACAGGAAATTTCCTCTTCCTGCCCTCACTTTACTTTACCCCCTAAGATGTCTCTATGAAAATGAAAGCCATTAAGTAGTAGATAAGGTTTAAGGGACTTTATTTTGGTTAATCTTCATTGCGGTAAATATAGTAATATTAGTCTTAAACTTTGTGAATCTATGTACCTGTTTTAGCCTTGATAGATTGATTTTAAAAATGTTATAATCTCAAGTAAAGGTCAAAACGACCCAGACTATTCTTAGAAAAAAGGTGATTGTGATCTCAGCCCATTTCATATGCTAATGTCATCCCTCTGCCTGCTTGAAGTATATAAAATAAACCTCTGCTGAAGGCAGAGCAAGAAGACTTGCACCCACCTCCCATCCCCATGTCTTCCTCGTGCCCGCTCCCCTTTTTTCCTCTTTTCCCCCCTTTTCTAGGAATCTCTGCTCACCTGACACCGATCCCACCTTGAGACCCTGCCTGTTCTGCCCCCCCAATAATCTGTGATCCAGGACAAAGAGTCTCCAACAGAAACTGTTGCTGTTGCCCTACAGACTGCACTTTAAAAAATGAAGAGGTTGTGGCCCTCCCTGGTGGTGCCACGGGTTAAACCTGCAACCGCTTAAGTACTAAGTTGTATCCCTGCCCTGGAGCTGACCCACATGGTGTGGCAGACCTCTCCTGATCACCTGCTGCTCCTCTCAGCAATGTACTTCATCAGTCTGCCTGTTCTGATCCCCACTGTGTCTCTGGTGAATCCTGTCACCACCCTTACGTCTGGCCTGCACCCCAGTTCTGTATGCAGAAATAAAAATTAAAAAAGATCATGGGGCTGAAAGGTGGTAATAACCCAAATGTTTAGCAACCCATGAATGAAGCTGCAAACTGCTCTCATCAAAGGCATGAGGTGCCGCCACCCTCTGCAACATGGTGAACCTGGGTGAACCAGGCTAGCTAGAAGAAACACAGTACGTCAGACCACACAGCCTGCGCTTACAAGAAAGGTCCAGCCTAGATGCAGCCATAGAGACAGAAAGCAGGCCAGTGGTTGCCAGGGGCTAAGGAGAGGAGGAGTGGGGAGTGATTGCTTAATGAGCATGGGGTTGCTTTGGAGGTGATGAAACTGTTCTGGAATGAGAGAGGTGATAGTCACCCAGCAGTGTGAATATACTTAATGCCGCTAATGATAAGTCTCATGTTTTAGGAATTTTACCACAATATACAAAAAGACCTAGAACTTTGCAAGGGTCTCAGATTCTGATATTCATTGTTCTTGGAATTAAAGGGTAAAGGAAGGGTAAACAGCCCTTTCCCAGGAGGAAGACTTGTGTTCCAAGGAGAGAAAACTTAGCATAAGTTTCCCCAGTGGGCAAATGCTAGGCCTGCAAAAAAAAAAGGAGGTATTCGGCAGACAGCAGAGAAGGAGCTTCAAGGTGATCAAAGCCATAGAGAAAAGAGCCTGAGCACTCCCAAAATCAATCGATCAAGCACACCATTAATATCTACTGATCTCTTTTTGTTCCCAGTCCTGGAAAAAACGAGAAAGTTGTTCACATTTTGGAGCTCATGTGGGACAAGAAATAATAAGGCAGATTCTATTGAGCAACATCCAGGCTCAAAAGATGGAAGACATTCCAGGGGGGTCAGGGGATGGCTGAGGGACCAGGAGGCTCCTGAGGGACTGTTACAGGGACTCACCAAGGGCTGTCACCTTTACGTGAGTGAAACCAGCCTGCCACACTTCATGAACACCCCCCTTGAAAAAACAAAAAACTGAATCTGGGAAGCTGTCATAGCGTGCTGTGTCACACTGGGCCCAGCATCTAATCTTTCCCATGCTACTCTGGGAATATGACTGGTTATTGGCATCATTAGCAAATGACTGATTCCTACTCACCTTATGGTGGAAGTACACACTTTCTGGAATCTCTTGGTTACAATAATGACAGTGGATTTTCTTCTCAGGAGGACTTCTCTTCCCTGAAGAAAGGAATAAGAAACACCACCACAAATGACTGCCCTTGACAAAGACTAATGCAGCTACTCCAGATGCTATGCATGGCCTGGGCTTATGACTTGCCCGGGCAGCACCCAGCCCTCATGGAGTGACCCTGTCCTGGAGCAGGACTGGTATCCAAGGAGACAAAGGGTCCCTTAGTGCAGATGCTAATCCTGTCCCTCCTGACTGTCCCTCTTTGCACCATTTTCCTGGCTCCGTGATCCAACCAGGGGTTACTGCACACGCCTTTGTGGATTGTGTTAAAGCTGTGTGGCGTTGTTTTGATGGGGTTGTGTTGATAAAGTCATGTGGAAGTTGTGTGGGCTGCACTGATGCCCAGGCATGTATGTGAATCTTAACCTTTCTGATTTTTCACTTGCCAAATTTGACCTTGGGCAGACTTAACCAGGAGATATTTAGCCTCTGAAGGACTCTTGTCATATGTGACCACATTACAAAAACAACCCGTGAAGTCCATGGAAGATCTATCACACGTGATGGCCGTGTCCTGTGAAACACCCACATAAAAAGGCAACTGCGTCAAGAGAACCTGAAATGGTTTCCCGAGGTCACATAGGCCCAGAGGTCAGAAGCAACAGCTGGTTCCCTTCTGTCCACTGTCAAAGGTGGAAAAGGCTCTAGATTTGGTGTCAGGAATCTTGGGTGTCCTGTCCTATCTCAGCTCTAGCAAGTCCCTGCTTCATTCTGCGCCTGGCTTTCTCATCTGGGCAAGGATACCGGCGGCAGCAGTGGATTGTGCTGGAGGAGTCGAGAAGAATTCTCCCGTGGTAGGACCCTCCTGCCTCTGGACCCATCGTGAGGCTCCCAGCCCCCACCCTTGGGATCCTGGTCTCCCCAAACCAGTCCTTTGAAGTGGACACACAAGGAGGTCACTGTCGGACATAGTTTAGAACTAGCATGGCCAGATGAGTTTGTCCCGTGCCACCTGCCACCTGCCACATTCGTCTTCTGTCCTGGGAGAACTTCGATTGCTCGCACCCCATCCAGCTTCTCTTTGGCTCACCCGTGCTGAGGGGGGCCGGTTCGCTCCGACATGTGTCTCTGTGCTGGGCCAGCCCTCGGAGCGTGACGACCTGGCCGCACTCTGGGCAGAGCTTGGTCTGGTTGCCACAGTGGCGCTGGTGGAGTTCCAGCTTGCTGAGGCGCACGGCCAGCTGACAGAACTGACATGCAGTGGGGCGCTCCTGGCATTCTGTGCTCTGTGTGGGGGGGGGAGGAGAGAGGCATGGTCACTGGCCTGCAGGAGTGGGGGAGGGGGCAGAGTGGGGTCTCTTGTGGATCATGTGTTCTCTTGGGCTCATGGATCTTTGCACATCCTGTGAGCAGTATGTGGGAGACAAGCAGACCTGTGTCCCCGGGGTGAGCTAGTTTGCTTCCCTGGTGAGGGGAGAGAGGTCAGGTGGGAATCATCACTCCCTGCCCTCCCCGCCTCCTCCGGCGGACTGCTAGGGCACAGGGGGATCTTGCCTGCCTCTCACCTCGTGGAGCTCCAGGGTGTGCTTCTGTACGCTCTGCTGACACATGGCACACCCGACCTAGAGGCACAGGGAGAAACATGAGTCCCGCCCAGCACCTGTGCATCCCCCACAGCTGCCCTTGTTCGGTCATGTGCTTTTACTTTGGGTCTGTGAGCTTCCAGAGGGCACGTGTGAGGTGTGATCACCTGGGTTGTCCTGTGGCACCAGCCCAGCTTCCAAGAAGCATTTGTGGGATCCGCTGCACTGAAATGGATGCCATGTTTGAGGAGCTCCAGAAAGACAGACGAGGACCCCTTTGCTCTGCAACCCTGTCTCCTCACAGCTCTGCTCCTTGAACTGGTGCAGACCCCACACAGTTGGGAAGATCTGACCAGAGCAGAGCTCCCTGGGAAGGACCCCAGGTCCACCCTAGGAGGCATTGAAAAAACCAGGAAAGAAAAGTCAACCTTGTGTGCTTTCTAGAGCTTTCCTTTCCTGTTTCCCCTCTTCACAAATCTCAAAAGACCTTCCAACATTTCCTGAAACAGGGACCACTCACCTTGGTGAATGCATGAGCCTATAAGGGAAAGAATGGGGGTGGGAAAGCCAGGGGTAGACTCAGTTTAGCATGAGAACTGAACGGACATTCCGTCTCCACTCCATGGATAGGAGTAGACAGTGCAGACTAAGTGACTTGGCCGTGACGGAGTCGCTGGTGTGTGGACGGGACTCTCATGGCCACCCGGTCCTGTCTCCTTCTGCTCACCTGCTGGTGCCCAGCCTCCCGGTGCTCGTCCATCTTCGTCTGTGGGACAGGTTCCTTGCACTCTGGACAGAGGACCAGGAACTGCAGGCAGTGGGCCTCATGGAGGGCCAGGTGGGCCAAGACTATGCGTCTTCTGCTGTAGGATCAAGGGGGAGGAAACACAGGCTTATTTCAACATATAGCTGAGGAGCCATTTTTCATAGCCTGGGCATCTGGATTAAGATCGTTTGATCTTGGGCCCTCCCTGGTGGCGCAGCGGGTTAAAGCACAGCACTGAGAATCTAAAGCCACTTCTGTATGAGTTCGATTCCCACCTGCCCCGGAGGTGACCACATGGTGTGGCAGACCTCTCCTGACCCGCCCGCTGCTCCCCTCAGCAGTGTACTTCATCGATCTGCCTGTTCTGCTCCCCACTCTGTCTCTGGTGAATCCTCTCACCACCCCTGCACCTCTGGCCTGTACCCCAGTTCTGTATGTACAAATAAATAAATCTTTAAAAAAATCGTTTGATCTTAATAAATGACGATGATTCTCCTTGTCCTCCTTCCCCATGTTGGTTGGAAATTAAAACATGCAAAATAAGAGAAGTGAAAGGTCACTCGACAAGTTCTTATATTGCCCGGGTTGAACAGGGATGTTGAGAAGGTACAGAAGGGAGCAAAGGAACCCTGAGAAACCTTTGCGAGTCAAGGAGCAGGTCCATTATCCTGAATGGGCGGAGGGTTGCATATGCAGACATGGATGTCAGACATGGTAAATGGTAGCCTTTAAAAACAAATTTATGTCAATCATGCCACAGAAAAGCCGTTTTAAAGCTCAACAACAAATATCAAATGCTTTCAGATATTTTTTCTTGTTTTGAAGTACTCTCTGCCTGGTCCACAGTCAGCTGAGGGTCCAGCCCCACCATGCTGGGCAGCCTGAAAGGACACTGCCAGATTTCAGCCAGAGTCCAGGCGGTGAGCTCTCCTCATCCCCGCCCGCAGGAATGCCTGTGCCCCAGCAGGGGGACCGGAGGCCTTTCTTGGAGAACCCGAAGCACCTAAGTTTCTGAGCCCCAAATTCCTGGGCAGGGTGTTAACACTGCTTACCACCCAGCAGTACTTCCTTTCATTTCAACCAGCTCCTGCCAGTGGCAGCTTGGAGGAAAGGGAACTGAGACTCAAGGCTGCAGTGACGACAGGCATGGTAGGCAAGGCTGTGGCAGGAAGGCTATGGCCCAGGGCATGGCCAAAGACTTACCTGGGGTCTGAGAAGACTCTGCATCTGTGCTGCCTGGACAGACACAGGACAGAGGCCACTTTCCTGGCCTTCTTTTTTTTTGCCCCTGGCCTGGTCTCTATCTCCCCCAGCTTTTCTTTTTTAAAGATTTGTTTATTTATGCATACAGAACTGGGGTACAGGCCAGAGGTGCAGGGGTGGTGAGAGGATTCACCAGAGACAGAGTGGGGAGCAGAACAGGCAGACTGACGAAGCACACTGCTGAGGGAGGCAGCGGGCAGGTCAGGAGAGATCTGCCGCGCCATGTGGGTCACCTCCGGGGCTGGGCATCGAACTCATGTTGAAGTGGCTTTAGCTTCTCAGTGCTGTGCTCTAACCCACTGTGCCACAGGGAGGACCCTCCGCCAGCTTTCTGTCTGAGCCAGTTCAGACCCTGGAGAGCTCTATCTGAAGCAGAGTTCTCCGAAGGATCCTCCCTGGCTTTCCCCCAAGATAGGGAGAGTGGCGGGTAAAGTGCTTCAAAGGCCGAGTCCCCCCTGAGTTACAGGTGTCACTGGACCGCTGCCTCAAGCCCCTCTTCTCCCACAGGCCACCCTAGCTCCCCCTCAAGGCGAGAATGGAAATGGCACCAGAGAATCTCGTGAGCCCTCCCTTTCTGGGGTGAAAATCATATGATCAGAAACCCAAATTGAGACCCCAGGTATGCCAAATACAAGAAGCCCAAAAGGGACAATTATCTTGGCCATTGACTTTAGACAACCCAAGAGAGTCTAACATATCTTGGGGTGGGATGCAGGTCACCCAGGGATCTTTCCACCCATACAACTGCCTGAACCCTTTTTCTTCACTTTAGGCACACCCTCACCCCGTGTGCCCACTCACAGGTGGGCCGCTAGAGAAGTATTATCTTACCAGTTTCTGCACACCTGCAAGGCTTCCTCCATGGTCTGCAGAGATTTCCTATTGAGTTTCGTTTCTTGCAGACAGAAACAAAACTGAAAGTATTTGGCAACCCGGAGTCCAGGAAGGGAGGGGTTTTCAGAATTCTCAGCTTGGGCCTGCTCCAGCTTCCGTGGCCAGCCACTTTCAGACAGCCCTTCTGAACACAGTCAGCGCAGCCTGCTCCTGCTGTCACTTGGGGCTACCGTCGGCCCCCAAGGCTGGGAGCGGGAGGCAGACCCTCCCTGGACAGCAGCACCCCCATGCCCGGCTGCCTCGCACTCTGGGTGTGTGCCTTGTTGAACCTGAAGCTGCTCCTTGAGAGCATTCCTAGATTTCTCACACCCTCTGCTGTCCCGCTGGTGGCAGCTGGGGAACAGGGTCTGGGAGGAGCTGTGGAGGTGGTAGTGATACTGGGTAGGGGATGGGCACCCCAGGACCCCCAAACCTGTCCACTTTAAATAGGCTCTGTCATTGACTTTGTCAAGACAAAACATACTCTAGTGCACAGGAATTTTAATAAAAAGGAATTTTAATATAATTAAATACAGAGAAGATAAAAGACAGAGAATGTAGTTTTCAAATCAAGCACTCAAAGGTTTTCACCCACCCCCTCATGGGTAAATGTCCAGCTAAACAGGGTTGGCTAAAAGCAGGGCCACTGAGGGCTGAAAATCTGTCACAAGTCTAATGGAACTTCTGGGGGGACCCATAGGAAGGGACAGGAGGGTGTCCAGCATGCCTGAGACAGAAGGAACAAAATCAAAACCAAGATAAAAGCTGTCATAGTCAGCCTCCCCACTGGGCTCTCACTCACGTCTGTTTCAAGAGTCTCCTTCCATGTCCCCCAAGTCCCTGGTGCGAGCACAAGGCCAGAAGCCTTGTCACCTGCTTCTGTTCCATGTACCTCGGCCGGGTCTCCTTCTCACTCTGCATCCTTTGTTCTTCCTTTCTCCAGTTTCTTCTCTAGTTTTTCCACCTCTCTCCTCAGGATGGGACATGGAACCTGGAACCTCCCCTTTCCTTTGGGACCACCCTGCTACAGTTATATAAATGTAGATTCAGATTTGGTCATTCGAGTTGTAAATGGCCAAACTGGGTCTTTCACTGACACCTGGAAAACCAAACCCCGAGCAGTCAAAACCAAACCCCGAGCCGTCAGAGCTGTCTTTACTTGAAAGAAGGTCAACATGGGAGTTGGGGATTAGGCATCCCAATAACCTGGCTTCCCTAGTGGCAGGAATGCTGGGCTTTTGTAAGGGGTGAAGGAATGCAGGGATCTTCAGGGATTCTGCCTGCAGGTCTGCGGAGGTGCGGCCAGCCTCGGTCACAGGAGTCTAGGTGTTTGCCTTTTCTGGCAAGTTTTTCTCAGCAATAATCAGATGTGTGTTTCTGATGCCACTGTCAACTCAGAGACTGAGAATTTTATTAGGGAACATAGCACATCAATTTTCTAAGTTCCCAGGGATGCAGCTGGAATCAGTTAACAGTTAATCATAGGAGGGGTAAGAGGTACAGTTCAGTGAGTTAACAGTCAATCCTAGAACGAATGCAATTTAGTCAGTAAACAGGTATCCTAAAGAAGTGTTGGGGGAGAGGATGTCCTGACGGAAAGCTGCAGAGCTTTGTGGACTCCACCCCCTACTCCAGTAAACTACAACTCCCAGCAATACCCTGGAGAGAACTGCAAGGACCCAGGGGCAGAGCTAAGCAGGCATTCTGGGACCTTTGGGGGTATATAAAGGAGCCACGCGCCCGCTCGCTCTCTGGACCCTGTGGCTCTCTCTCTGGACCGCGTGGCTGGTGGCTGGCCGCTCGGCTCTTGATGAGCTTTCAGTGTGTTATTGGAGTTCCAAGTCAGTGAAGCTGGTAGGAGGTTCTGGTTAACTTGTATCTCTCTCTTTCTTTCTCTCTCTTTCCCTGGGTTGTACCTTTTTCCTTTCCCCTTTGTAAATAAACCCATTGTTGACCTTTATGTGTGCTCCTGCAGTACAACTGAATTCTGAGTGTGCGGGTGAGGACCCACAGACAGGCACCCCAGTTCACGTTGGGGTGCCTTGTAACAGTTGGAGTGCAAGTCAGTGATGGTAGTTTAACTCAGCTTATTCCTAATTGTTTGTCTAGTGGTGTTTTCTGCTGCGAAATGGAGGGGATCCGGCTACAAGATGACCAAAATAGATTTCTCATACACATTTTGTTCTTCATCCACAGTCCCTGGCTCACAGCGGCCCCAAAACTTTGGAACCTCCTAAGTGTGGCGAGTGATAAGGGTGTCTTTTGTTATGTGAATGTGTGTGGCTGGTTGCCTCAAGAACCAAACACGTGATTAATAGTTAGAACTTTCAGTTCCACCCCTTAACCTCCAGGGGAGAGGAGCTCCAGAGAAGCTGGAGATTGAGTTTAAGTGCCACGGGCCAGTGATTTAATCTTCTGTGCCTAGGATGTGAAGCCTCGTAAAACCCAAGTGGGCGGGCTTCAGCTACACGGCTGCTGTTGAGCACCCAGGGGCTCAGAGGGCAGGAGCTCCCTGCCGGACGCTGACTCCCATACCTTGCCCTCAATTCTCTCCTGCCTGATTGTTCTGCGTTCCATTTGCTTGCAGTATATCAGCGATCTAGCGAGTAAAATACTTCCTAAATTCTGTGAGCCACTCTGGCAAATTAACTGACTGGGGGTTGGGGGTTGGGGGCAGGTGGGCGCTGTGATGTGTAGCCCACAGGTGAGAAGCTGGGCTTTCCATGACACCCAATCTCAGTCGTGGCCGGTTTGTAGTCAGAAACACAGATGACCATGTGGGCTTGGAGTTTATCCCTGAAGAGGAGGACGGTCTTGGGAGTCTGAGCCCTTTTCCTGTGGAATCTGATATATCTCTAGGTCCATAGTGTCAGAATTGAGCTGAATTAAGTTGAATTCTTGGACACCTCCCTGGTGCCTGAAGTTTCTTGCTGGTAGAGGGAAGCCTCTGCACCCACACACAGCACTGGGTGTGGGAACCCTTCCAGGTGGGGACAGTTTTTTTTTTTAGGAAGATAAAAGGATTAAGGAAAATGCCAAACATGGGATCTAGCTTGATGCCAGACTCTAAAATTGGTGTATGGTAATAATAATGATTAAAGCAAGAGAGGGGAATAGCAGACAGAGGCCAGCAGACACCTCTGTTCCTGGCATCATACTAAGCACCTCACAGGTATCATCTAGTTTCATCTGTCCAATAACTCTGATGTAAGAATGATTAGTTCCATTTTGCAACAGCAAGATTAAGTAATTTGCCCAGGGCCACACACTGAACAGAGCTGGGAGTCAAGCCAGGGTGATCTGACAGAGGGGTCTTATGAACCTCAGCAGCTCTGAGCCAGGAGTCAGAGAGACCCAGGTGAGCACCCCATTCTCTTTGTCATCAGCTGGGCCAGTGTCTTAGTCCCTCTGGCTTTGGCTTCCCACTCTGTCTCCAGACAGTCCTGTGGACATCAAGAGTAGTGAAAAACAGAACTTTAACATGTGTTACCTCCAGGTGGAGATCCTTAGAATGCAAGGGTGTGTTGGAACTGAAAGAGGGCCGCACAGGTGAGGTGTCCCAGAGGACAGGAATCAATGATGCAGGCGTTGGATGCAATTAGAAATGACCTTGAGATTTTCACTTACCTCTCAGTTTTCATTTAAGATGTTTCCTCTTTGCTGATTGTCCCACTCCTTCCCTGAATACCAAATCAGTGCCTGTGTTCTCACAGACAGACCATTTATCTCCTCTGCATCTGGTTATTGTGGGCTGAATTGGATGCAGGTGAAAGATACGTGTTTGTGGTAATTAGAGCAGAAGGTAGAAACACAGCAGCCATGGCCATGTCTTTTTGGTTTTTAAATATAACCTAAGTATACAACTAATGCACGAATATGCCTTTACTAACATGATTCAGATATTACAGATAAAGCAAACTTTCTTTCCAACTTCCACGCCGGCTCTGGAGTCATTGCTGTTTTCGACTCTGTGTGCACTCAGGCAGTCGGCACAAAAGCCTGTCCCCATTCCCACCGCGACATGAATCGCTGCTGTGGGCTTGCATGATTTCATTATTCTGCCACTCGTCTTTGGCTGGCCACCAACTCCTCCCCAGCCCCAAGTCCCATGAAAAGCTAGATGAGAAATGCTCTGTTGTGAGCTTAGAATTCTTCCCTGGGACGCTGGCTACTTGCTTGGCAGCTGTGAGAGTTTCCGGCCAGCCTTGTCTTTGTGTCCCGCCTGGCCTGTGGGTGGGGGAGGCGGGTGAGGGTTGTCACAGGGAACCAATCTCTCAGCCGTGCTGTGGCTGGGCTCTGTGTTACCTTTCCCTGGGAGGGGAAGCAGGAACAATAATCAGACCTCGGTGCACTGATTGGAGGCTAGAAGGAGTTGGTGTGAAAGCGGGACAAGGCCTTGGGAGATGAGAGAGAGTATTAAAAGATGGTTTCAGTAGTTGACTTTGAGAAGGGATCTTAGGTTTTATTCCTTCAGGAAACAGCTGTGCTAAGGGAAATGATGTTAACAGCAGAGTGAGTTACTTCCCAGACAAAAATGACACGGTGGAATCATACATACTTCTGAACATGTCTTTAGAAGGCTCCTGTGGTCAAGTGGCCGGAGCCATAGGAAATAGGATTAGGGAGCACACAGTCTCCCTGAATCCTCATGTGTGAGTGGGAACTTGTTCTTTGGACTACCATGCCATTGCTTCAAGTAATTAGTCCCTGGATGGGGTTGCAAGCAGGGGAATATCTGTGCTTGTGTTGGGTCAGACTCCAGGCCTGGCTGGACATCCCCTGATGCCCTGCCCAGCCTCGCTTAGCCAGCACAAAGGGAGGAAACTTGTCACTAGACTCAAGGGCAAGATAGCAGCTCCAGGCCCTTCTGTTGCGCCTAGTTACCCCCGGATCACTTGACCTGGTCACTGACCTGGTGGCAAAGTATGGGTGAGGCTGGCTTCAAGGAAGTTCTCCTCTCCATGGACAGGTGCATTATCTCCACTCTTTTGCTAAAAGATTCAAACCATGTAACTACTTGATTTGTTAGGCCACAAGAATCCAGTTGCTTAGTAAGCCCAGACTGAAATGACTCTCCCATGAAGAAACAATATTGACCTTTGTAAGTTTAGGTAATGGTAACTTAATGTTTCTTAGGTAACAGGTAACTTTTCTATAGTGATGTCTCTAATGATTGAGTATGACTTTCTGAGATATGATTAATTATAAATTAGCACCTTGATATAGTAAATATGACTGTAAAATTTCACCTTCTTTCCCAGAAATGCAGTTAATCATGTAATGCTTCATATTGTTCTTCTGTGTGATCAAAATATGTGGACATGAGGGGTATCGAGAAATGATGCCAAATTTTACCATATAAAAACCCTGCTGTCCGGGTTATAAATGGAGCAGTTTCTCCAAGCTTTGGAGTGTACTGTCTCTCATTTTCTTTTTTCTTTTTTTTTTTTTTAAAGATTTATTTATTTGTACATACAGAACTGGGGTACAGGCCAGAGGCTCAGGGGCAGTGAGAGGCTTCACCAGAGACAGAGTGGGGAGCAGAACAGGCAGATAGACGAAGTACACTGCTGAGGGGAGCAGCGGGCGGGTCAGGAGAGGTCTGCTGCGCCATGTGGTCACCTCCGGGGCAGGCTGGAATCGAACTCATGCGAAGTGGCTTAAGCTTCTTAGTACAGTGCTTTAACCGGCTGCGCCACCAGGGAGGGCCTCATTTTCTCTTTTATCGAACCTTAGTGCCTACATTTTCTCCATCCTCTTCAGGACCTGAAACAAAAGTTGGGACTGGTCCTCCCTCCCTTTACCCCACCCAATCAGCCATCGCACTCCACTGGTAAGGTGCAGAGGCCTCGGACAAGGCTGGGGCAGGGAACCTTGAATCAGGACTGACTGTTACTGTCTGCATGCTTGGGAGCCTCCTAACCTTGAGCTCCTAAAGTCTGGCAACTGCCTGCATTCCAGGGACTGATAAGCATCATTGATAATCAGGTTCTGAAAAAGCAACTTCCATGCTCTATAAAAGCTTACCATGTCCCCCATCTGGCCTGACTTCTCTGCTCCCAGGAGCACAATAAAATTCCTGCCTGTCAGAAACTTAGCCTGGATCTTTCTATCTCTCTCTCTTTTTAAAAGATTTATTTATTTATGCTTATAGAACTGGGGTACAGGCCAGAGGTGTGGGCGAGAGGAATCACCAGAGACTGAGTGGGGAGCAGAACAGGCAGATCGATTGAAATACACTGCTGAGGGGAGCAGCAGGCCAGTCAGGAGAGGTCTGCCATGCCATGTGGGTCAGCTCCCTGGCCAGGGATCTAACTCAGGCTGCAGTGGCTTCAGAGAGCTTCATAATGTGGTGCTTTAACCTGTTGTGCCACCAGGGAGAGCCCTGGATTTCTCCATCTCTTAACTGTGCTGAACCTTTCATACTCTAGGTCTCCAGAGCGGCTTTTCAGGGTTACTTATTGTCACATCTCAGGGGCCACAGGACAAATGATCAACCTCATTAAGGTTTTTTGGGGGCTAACAAATCCCGAGCATCTTTTCACTATCAGAGAGAAGGGTGAATTGCAGGTCTACATGTACTTTCTTGTAAACCGATAAAATACATTTATGGTATGGACACATACATGCAGGAGTTTCTCTTCCTTATGTGTGCTTTCTTTTCCTGATAATTTTCTTAAGAATTCTTTCCTCTAGCTGACTTTATTGTAAGGATACAATATATACAACATACGGAATATATGTTCATTGGCTGTTTTTGTTGTCAACAGCAGGCAGTTAGTAGTTAAGTGTTTAGAAGTGTCAAAGTTTCCATACAGATATAGATTGGTCCCTTTTGTCTCCCATTGCTGTAGGGTCAAGAGTAATCTGTTCAGCGAGGATAACTATCTTGCACTTTTCTTTCTTGGAACTATCTGAACCCTCCCTAGTGAAGCAAGGGGTGAGGGAGGGCAGAAGATAATGCACTACATACTACCGTTATTAGGCTTGTTGGCCTGTGACCAGGAGAATGAACTCTGCCTTCTTTCATTCCAGGTACTCTTTGGTGCAGGGACGCTGACGGGCAATGCAAGTGAGGCTATGCTGACCCTGCAACGCTGTGGCCTCGCTGGCAGGAAAAAGCAGCAAATGTTTCGTCATCAAGAAATCCCAGGCACAGGTTGGGAGAAGGCACATTTACATACAAACCAAAGCTCCATCCCTCTGTCTCCTTTCTCCACCTCTACTTCCACTGTTAGTTATGTCATCCCAGGGATGGATGAAAATTGCAAAGTTTATCAGTTTTCCCGTCAATCTTATGTATCCACACTTTGGTGTTACAATAAGGGAAATCACTTTCGGGACCTTACCTTCCACTTGCACAATTTTCCTTCTGTTGCAATTCTTTCTTGATTGTTTTTGTACAGTCATGTTCAGGGCACTATCCTCTTTTGGTTAAAATTAAGCAAACCCAGATTATTTATTTACTCACATCTTGTAAATGACAGTTGGGTTTTGTTGCTATCTTCTCTGTTGTCCTTGTTTGCTTCTTGCTTTTCTCCTTACTTTTTAGAGCCTTGATTTTCCAGGTTCTCTTTCTGTTTCTATTGAAAATAAAATTTGATCTTTCTATACATTTTGTTGTTTAACTGATTGCTGCACTTAATTCATAGAAATAAAAATTATGACTATTTAAAAATATATAATAAATTAATGAATGTCTGTTCACCCATAATTCAACTTAAGAAATAAGAGGTTAGGGGCCCTCCCTGGTGGCACAGTGGGTTAAAGCACAGCACTAAGAAGCTAAAGCCACTTCCGCATGAGTTCGATCCCTGCCCCGGAGGTGACCCACATGGCTGGGCAGACCTCTCCTGACCTGCCTGCTGCTCCCCTCAGCAGTGGACTTTGACGATCTGCCTGTTCTGCTCCCCACTCTGCCCCTGGTGAATCCTCTCACCCTCCGCATCTCTGGCCTGTACCCCAGTTCTGTATGAATAAATAAATATTAAAAAAAAAGAAAGAAAGAAGAGGTTAGAAATAAGAGGTTAAAATCTCTTGTGTACTTCAGTTCTGCTTCCCTACCTCCCCCCTGATAATGATTCCCCTGATTTTGGAGTTTGCTATTCCTTTGCATGGCTTTTGAACATTCACTACTCAAAATTATTTCTTAACATTTACTATTAGTTCCATGTATGGACACTTAAATGATATATAATGTATTCACATGTTGTTAAGCTTGTATAAGTGGAGCTAAAATGTTTATATATTTCTACAACTGACTCCTCTACTCAGTTTTAGATGTTTGAGGTTTGTTCACATCTAAACATTTAGCTCTAGTGTATTCATTTTCATTGCTAAGAGGATCTGATTGTATGACTGTGCCTCAAGTTGTTCATCCATTCTCTTGTGAATGAGGACTTAAGATTTTCCTTTTATCATCACTGAAAATGATATTCAAATTAAAAGTCCTCAAAGTAACAGACATTAATATATTCAGACCTTCAAGGATACTTTCTGATATAAGAAAATGCCTTAGAAGGACCATTCGAAGACCAAAAAGCAACCTAGGAAATTAAAAATGTAATAGCTGAAATAAAAATACAATTCAATAGAAATATTGGAATGTCATTGAGAAAACTTCCCAAAATATAAAGCAAAAGACAGACAGGAAGGAAAAATTGGAAATGAGAAAATTAGACTACTCATCCAGGAAATCTATTTCCTGGATAATAGGAGTTTTAGAAAGAAAAGAGAGAGAGAGGGAAAAAATGGATAAAAAGAAGTAATCGAGGGAAAAGTTGAATAAAAATTTTTAAAGCTAGAGGACATTATTTTGCTAAGAATTCTAAATGCTCACTACAAAGAGTGAACAAATGGACTGAATTTTAACAGGGATTTTCAGAACAAGGAGAAAATTCAAGGACAATAATGGATTTAGATTTTTTAATTGTGGACTGGAAGTGAAAAGACTATGGCCTTAAGTTTCTGAGAGAAAGTGATTTTTAGCATAGCATGCTATATTCAAGCAAACTGTTAATGAAGGATGGGTGTGGAATAGATCTGTTTGATTCTTTGTTAGATTAAATTTGGTGGTTATTTAGAGCCTATGCATATTTTTCTGTGAAATAGCCTTTTTACTTTTCCTTTTTTGAATTGTTCTTGTCTGGTTTTGGTGCTGAAGTTATGTCACCCTCAAATAAAAGTGTATTTTTCAATTTTCAGGGCCAACATATATAAGATTGGGTTGTCAATTCCTTGAATATTTTACATAATGCGCATATTAAACTTTCTGGCCTGGTGGGGTAGAGAGTGTTGTGGGTACTCCAAAGAAGACATACACAGATGGTGTAGGGTAACATGAGTGAAAAATCAGACTTTTTGACACCTTCCTGCCATTAGCATCTATGACCCACACTTCCTGTCTGGCATGCACACCTGTAATTATAGACACCTGGGCCCAGAGAGCACCAGGCCCATGCATATGTACATGACAAGGGGATATGAGGGCAGTGGCACCCTGAGGCAGGAAGATGTGGAGAGGAGACAGCCAGCGAAATACTGAGCAACAAAGCTGGTCTGTCCCTTGATAAAGCATTAAAGGTCTGTAGAAATCTGTGGAAGGCTCCAGAATTATCTTCACCTGTGAGAACTGACAATGAACCTACCTGGCCTGGAACAGTTGCAAAACTGATTGCTAACCAGAAAGGATATTCACCATCTCTTCTCAGGGAGCTGCACAACAAAACAATAATAAGCTATCCCTTGCGCCTGTGAGGAAGGCTATTTTAGTAAGACAGGGAAAACGAGGGCCAGTGGGGACTGGAGAAAAGGGAGCAGTTACACACTGCTGGTGGGAATGTACACTGGGATAGCTACTGTGGAAACAGTATGGAGAGTACTTATTTGGGAGTCTAAATAACACCCTTTATAAAAAACTTAACTCGCTTAGTTCAGAGGGGTAGATCTCCATACGACATCTTGCACAGTGAAATGCAATGCACCATAAAAACGGACATGTTTGACCAATGGAGATGATAGTCCCTGTGCACATTTTCATCTTTTCTATTGATGGACATGTTTGAAAGTGAAAGACTTAGACAAGAATTACTTGCCATTCAGCAAGAAGGGGACTGAATAACTCAGGCGAGTGGGAAAATCTGAGTCCTTACTCAGCTCAAAGGAATTTGCGGTTCCACATTTGTCTGTCAAGGCCACTATTATTATTTCATGACATGAAACTTTGGACCCAGCTTCAATTTGGAAAAAGGATCAAAGTTCACATTTTAATTCAGATGTCATGTATATACACAGTGACAAAAAAGAAACTTGCCTAATTTAAAAGCCACACATCCCTCTTTTTTCGCGCGCTCTCTCTCAATTACTTCTGCCCCTCCCTTCCACCACCCAACAATTTTTTTTGAAGGGGAATAAATTTTCAGTAGGTTACACATTAACTGTTCTTACTTGGTCTGCAATATTTTTCCCTTTATCTTATTACTTGTAGTTTCACAAATAGATTTTCTAATATTAAATGTAATAGGCCCCTTCAACATTTATTCTACAACATTTAAAATGTGTTTAAAAGTATAAAGAATTATATTTATACCCAGTTGAAATAATAAAATATTTCCAATATAGTGGAGATCCACTCTCTAACCCCAACTTTCCTCCCCATCAGCTTAAAACTCAACTATGTTTTTTATTTATTCTTACATTTCTTATATATATATATATATATATATATATATATATATATATATATATATATATATTTATTTATTCATACAGAACTGGGATACAGGCCAGAGATGCGGAGGGTGAGAGGATTCACCAGAGACAGAGTGGGGAGCAGAACAGGCAGATCTACTGAAATACACTGCTGAGGGGAGCAGCGGTCCACTCAGGAGAGGTCTCCACACCATGTGGGTCATTTCCCTGTCCAGGGATCGAACTTGTGCTGCAGTGGCTGGTGATAGCTTGACAGTGCTGAGACTTTAACCCCTGCACCTCCAGGGAGGTCCCAGACAGTAAGACCTTAAGTGTTAAAATTTTCTTCTGCTCATAGCCATTTTTCAGTATACATTTGATCAAAGCAACATAAATATAGCATCAATTTTGATAAATAATTATTACATCTAAAAAGGATATTTAATTGTAAAGGCAGTTCAGTCAGAAAGGTGGATAGGACCTTTTTTGTTTTTAATTTGTCATGGATGTCACTTGTTACTCGGATGAGACAGGATTCAATATCCATTATTTTTGTCTGTTTTAAATGTGAGTTCTAATAAACTTTGCTCATATAAATGGATAGGAATAGAAGAGACATTTAATTTTAAAAGTTCTTTAATTCTAAGAACTTTCCCCAAGTTATACCGAATTCACCAAAAATCACCCAATAATCTATCACAGTAAATTGTTTTTGATGTTGTATCAGCTGAAAGTTCAATGAGCTGTCATTGAATTTTGTTGATAGCAAAGAAAGAATGGGGCATCACTTGACTTGTAAAGGTATTTGTTGCCAAGTCTTCAGAGTCATTTCTTGTTCAACTTTTGAAAACTTCTACTGCCCTCAGGCATTAGACTTGTCACAAGTCTATGGTAACTTCTGGTGGGCAACCACAGGAAAGGGGGTCTGAAGGAAGCCTCAGAAAGAACTGAGACAAAGGGAGATCCCACATCAAAATAATGGCTGCTGTCAGCCTCCCCACGTGTCTCTTCTAAATGTCTCTACAAGTCTGTCCTCCCTGCCTCCCTCCAAGCATACCAGAGTTCAAGTCAGGCTGTGAAAGCAAGCAAGAGCTCTCTCTTCTCGGGTGCCCCGGGGTGCCAGCTGCTTTCCCTGTTGCCCAGCATCACCTGGCCTCTCAGCTCCCTCCCCCCACTAAAGTGGGGGGGGGTGATCACTATACCTCCCCTAACATGTTTTTAAAACACAGTGCACTATGTAACACAACTTATAAGTTATTTGTAGAGTGGTAGTGTATTTGTGTGAAACAATTGAACTCTTATGTTCAGTTTTTGGAGAAAATGAAATGACTCAAAGAAAAACTAAAAGTAACTTTATGAATTTATTGGCTTTTATAAGATCAGTCTTTCCTTATGTATTCATTATAATCAGTGAAAGAACAATGTTTCCAATGCTAAAATGAACTTTGGTCCAGCAGCAGCTGCTGCATTGAACAGCTCATGCAATGTCTCTTGTCTATCAAGTTTTCATGTAAGCATGGGCTTATTTCTAATCTCTTTTCAGTGGTACTGGTGTATACTTTTTGATCCTCAAGTTAAACAGTTAATCATTTTATCATTCACTATAACTCTGTAAATCTTGAATTCTGATAGGTAACATCTCCTCACTTAACTATTCTTCACTCCTTGCATAAGTGTGAGTTTTAGACTTAACTTGTCAAATAAAATTTCTGTTGGTATTTTCATTGGGATTGCATTAAATTTAGAGATTTGAGAGGCATGGGTATTACAACGTTTAGTCTTCCTATCCATAATTTTGATATAATCCCTCCATTTGTTTAGATTTGTTGTTGTTGCAATTCAACCTCCAGTATTCCTGAACTATCTCAGAATTTTGCTAAATTTCAAATATTTCCCCATTTGTTGGTGATTTTAACTAGCCTCCACTGTCGTTTATACTTAATACAAGTTCACTGCTTCTTGAACAGTTCTTGCATTGTTCCTGTTACTTGGAGTATAATTTTTGCCCTTCATTTATAAGCGATTTTCACATACTTTCATGCATATGCATATATATGTATATTGCATATAATTGCAAGAGCAAATAGCTACTGATCGGTTTGTCTATGCCAGAGCACTGTGGGAAGCATGCTCTGGGCATTAACTGATACAATCCCAAAAACAATCTTTGCAATCCATGTTGGCATTCCTGTCTCCATTAGTGAAAAAATATGTGTGCAAGTACACATAGCAGGGCTGAGAAGATACCAGAAAATATAGCCACAGAGATTGGCTCCAGAGTCTGTGCTCTGACCACCATATCCCCCTTCCAAGCAGTTGTCTAACTGCACCTCATGGCTGACTCGTATTCATTCCTACATCCCAGAGAAAAGGTTTTTACGGCAAACACTGGGTCACCCACTTTCAAAGGAGTTGTGTGCACATACACTAAATAAAATCACATCAATAAACAAACAGGCACAAATTATGCTAAGTGCCCTGGGTGGATGGGGAGGGAGGAAAACCTGGGATTAGATGAATGAGAATTACAAAGGGCGAGGACAGAAGGGTGGCAGATGCAGGAGGGAGATGTGAGAATACTGTCCTGAGGTGGAGGTTCCAGGAAAAGAGGCAGAAACCTGATTTGAGTGACTGACTCCCCCTATCATCCCCTTTACCCCTTTGACCCTCCCTCCCACCCCACCCTCCCAGCCTCCATTTGGAGACCATTTGGATATCAGTGTCTGATGGTTTATGATTTTTTTTTAAGATTTATTTATGAGAACAGAACTGTCCAGAGTTGCGGTGAGAGGATTCACTAGAGACAGAGTTGGAAGCAGAACGGGCAGATCTACTGAAACATGCTGCTGCGGATAGCAGTGGGCAAGAAAGGAGAAGTCTGCTGTGCCCTGTGAGTCACCTCCCGGTGGGGATCGAACTTACACAGGCCCGTTACCAGCTTCCCAGGGCTGCACTTTAACCTGTTGTCACCAGGGAGGGTCCTATGATTATTTTCTTTATCAGTTCATCTACCTTGCTCCTGGTCGCAGTTGTTTGGATTGTTCTGCCCATAATGCTCCAAACAATTAAATTTCAGCCTTTCCTACCTTCTCTGCCCTGTGGAACTTCTACGAATACAGCGGGTCATCTGGTTGTCCTCCGGAACTGCTGGAGGGATAATTTGGTTTTAAGCAGGCGGAGCAGCAGAGCCTCGCCTTCACTTTTTCTGCTCTCTTGCCTTTTATCCATGCACGTAGTTTTACAACTCCGTAAACTAAGGTATATCGAGGCTGGAAAATGTTTGAAAAGCCGGTCGCATTAATGGACTACCCCCTCGGTGTAGCCTTAGTTAGGTCCCTTCCTCTAGAGACCCTCATTCTGTCTGTGAAAGGGCCAGGTCCTCTGGGCAGAGCGGTCGCAGGAGCTCCCTCTCCCTCTGCAGCTGGCTGGTAGGTTGCGCGATGTCCGCTGGAGGGCGAAAGCCGCTCAGGTGGCCCGGGACAGTGGCCCTGTCTCGTCGGCCCTCACAAGTGAGCGCCCATCTGCGATGGATGGGAGAGAGCGCGCTGGGAAAGGGGTGTTTGTGCCCCCAAGCAGTGCCAGTGCCGCTGCAGCCTGAGGGTCAGCGGTTACCCGAGAAGGGGAGGCCCACCCAGGGGAAGAGGCGAGGCCCAGCTCTTCCCAGGCGGGAGAGACCCCTCCGCATCAGGAGCAAGGGACGGATTCACGAGGCTAAAAGGAAAGAGAGGATGGAGAGATCAGTCCGAGGCACCCTGAGGCCGGTGGAGACTTCTCCCTTAGCCGCCCCCAAAGCATTAACACAGGCAGGTGCCGATGCAGTCCGGGATCCGCGCACCCAAACTGGAGAGTGAATGGCCGTTCACAGCCTGCTTGGCAGCCCGGGGCGTGCCTGCGACTAGGGCAGCGCTGTAAAGGCTTGGAAAGTCAAGAGCTGCCAAGGCTCAGAGCGCTCCTAGAGGGCCGGTTCCAAGCCCTGGAGTCCGCAGGCGCCTCCCGCAGCCGCCGGGTGGTGGAGCTGGGGGCAGGCGCATCCCTTTCACCCAGCCGGGTGACCCCGCCCAGTAGTCGCCCGCCCGGAGGCTCCGCAGTGGGGATGGGGGTGGGGTGGGGGTGGGGAGGGCGGAGTTG
>NW_004567118.1:31209549-31228664 GCF_000260355.1 Condylura cristata | reverse complement strand
CCCCCACTGCGGCCACTTCTTAAGCCCGCTGAGCCTCGGGCTGCCCCTCACTAGCCTCTCCCGCCAGTCTCCCTCCCTCGCGATGGCCTCGGCGCTGAGCTATGTTTTCAAGTTCAAGTCCTTCGTGATCTTGTTCGTCACCCCGCTACTCCTGCTGCCACTCATCATTCTGATGCCCGCCAAGGTCAGTTGCGTCTCGGGGCAGCCCCACCGACCCTCAGCGCCTGGTGCCCGATAGGGAGCACCGGCTGGGGACCATTGAGCTGTAGCCCACGGATTTTCCATGGCGTAGGTCCCCTGGGGCAAGTACTCAGGAGCTCCCGGTGCCAGATAGGAGGTACCCTGCAAGGAATTCCGAGAGACACGAAGGCCCGGGACTCTCTGACCTTGGGGTTCACATATCTAGGGAGCAAGACCATCCTGGCAAGCACAGAAAGTTAGAAGTTAGCACAGATCCTGGCGGTCCAGCCCAAGTTAGACTCAGCCAGCGCTGCTCAGAATCTCCCAGAATGTTTAATGTCATCTCTCCCAAGCCCATCTCCCAAATGACACCTGCCCCAGCAGGGTGCTGTCTTCCCTGCCTCTCTCTAGCCTCTTTCTTAAGGTAATGGGCGCATCCTGCTGTAGCTGTTTCTGAGAGCCATGTAGGGATCTGCAGGGAAAGACCATCACCTAAGGGGGTCCCGAGTGCCATCTTTGACACTCTCTGGTCCTTTTTTGGAGCCTCAGTGTCTCTATCACATTTCATTCCAGCCCTTAAAGCCTGGAAGCCACAGCTGAGTCTAAATCCCACTGCCCACTGCCCATTGACAGGCTGGCTGGGGTTGGCCTGTTTTGTTCGCTGCCTGCTGTGGCTGTGGCAGGAGGCGGGACAGGTTCCCAGAGCTCACGCCTTGGGTGGCATGACCCAGGGCTGCAGGGAAGTGGTGTCCCATGCCCTGGCCTCTGGGAGTGAGGGAGAGAGAGAATGAATGGCCTTGGCCATAGGGTGGGGGCAGGGCCCCCATGCCCGCTGGCCGGGAGCTGAGCTGGGCAGTGGGAAGCCTATTTGGCAGAGACCCGAGCTCTTTGAAGCCTTTTGTGGCTTCTGGCTGCGCCTTCTTCATTCCCTTTCAGCCCTTTCACTCTCAGCTTAGACAGGAAAACTTCCCCTCTGCCCTGAAACCTCCAGGCAGGTTTGGGAAAGAGGAACTCTTTAGGGGATCCTCTGGGGGAGTAGACCTGGAGGAGGGGGCTTGTACTAGAAACTGAGGGAGTCAACCTACAAGATAACTGGACTTCCACTCTTCACTCACCCTGTGACTCTAGCCAAACCCCTTCTGTCCCTTTCTGTGCTCTCTCTGGGCCTTAGTGTTCTCTTCTGTACAATGGGTCAAGGTGGTTTAAGGTTATGGCACATTATGGACTTGCGTGCCAAAAGGAATTATGCCTGTCCCTAGGATGGAGGAAGGGGGGGGGCTGCTGGGTGGAGCCCTGGGGTGGCCTGAGTATAGCTATGCGGTGTGCTAAGGACAGCAGATCCAGCTGTGGTGGCTCTGAGGTGTCAGCAGCCATATTCTCTCTGTAGAAAGAGATTTGGGTTGTTACTGTGGCTGGGAGGGAGCTAAGAAGGAGGGCTGTGATTTTAATTCTGCAGGTGGGGAGTGATGTTCCCCTGGAATAATTATAGTAGCTTAGCTGACCTAGCTGACCTTCCTGTCCAGAGAGTGTGACTGAGCCCACATACCCCCCCCCACACACACACACTTGTACATAAGCCGGCACCTCCAACTTGGGGTGTATATGTGTGTCACTAGTCTGCCTTGGAAGCAAGAATCAGGCACGGGAGGCGATATGGTGAGTGAACATCATTCCAAAGTGCGTTCCCTCCCGTGGGTCAGGTGACTGGGATCCTGGAACTCTGTCTTGTTTTTCTCTTCACGCTTCTATCTGGGTCCACCAAGAGCGCCCGGCCTTGCTTCCGTGGCCACACTGCTGGTTGTGTAAGGAGCCCAGAGGTGTTCCATCTGGGGCGCAGCCCTCCGCAGTCCTTGGCAGCCTGGGTGGCGCTGTCCAGCTGGCAGCTCCCCAGGCAGCTGCCCTCTGCGGAGTCCCACCCCACTCCTCAGTCATCTCGCTTGTGCTGACTCTGTCCCTTGCTTTTCTTCTGACATCACCTCTGCTCCACTTTTTCTACTTTAAAAAAATGACATTTCAATACAATAAATGATACATGTATGGCTTATTTTATTCAAATTGTTCTTAAAATGTTATTTTTGAAGTCTGTAAAAGCAAATCTGTGAAGTCAAAATGAATATTCCCTCAAATCCCACAACACACACACACAGACACAAACAAACACACAGACACACAGGTTCTCTTACCTACATGCTTTCATTAAACAACATATTAGGGCACCCATATTTGTTAGTTAGTATACATGGATTTGTTCAGCTGTACATTTGATATGTTTATCAAGCCTCATCATGAACAAAGTGCTGTGTTTGGTGCTGACTTTTAAAATCCCATCATCTGCTTTTATCTCCATTTTCTTTTTTTAAAAGATATATTTATTTGTGCACACAAGAACACAAGGACTGGGATATAGGCCAGAGGTGTGTGTGAGGAAGAGGAGGCTGTCTAGAGACAGAGTGGGGAGCAGAATGGGCAGATGTCCTGAAATACACTGCTGAGGGGAGCAGTGGGCGAGACAGGAGAGGTCTGCTACGCCATGTGGGTCAGCTCCCTGGCCAGGGAATGAACTAGTGCTGAGGTGGCTGTTGAATGCTTCATAGTGCTGAGACTTTAACCCCTGAGCCACTAGGGAGGCCCTATCTGTTTTAAGGGCTTTACCTGTCACATTCTCAGCTGCAGTCAGGTGTTCTGAATTTACCCACAGGGCACCGACTCCTGCATGCACACAGGTAGAACCCATCTCTGGTGCTCTGGCCCTGCCCACTTGTCTGTCCTCTTTCTCATCAGCACTGTGGGAACCTCTAGGTGAAGGAGGGTCGAGTTTGCTGCCAGGTGTTATTCTAGGATAGGGTCTCTCCTGGCTCTCCTCATCGTGGTCTGGGGTGAGGGGCAGTGAGCCTTGCACTTTTGTCCTGGTCAGGGTTAGTGGGAGCTATGTGCCATGCTTGCTTGTGTGCCACTTACTGTTTCTAAGTTTAGATAATAAAAAAAATCACCGAGTACTTTCTGTGTCATCCATCAAGAATGGGGACTCTTAAACCATCAATCTGAGGAGGAGGATATGAATCAAGTGGGGAGAGGAACCAGGAACTGGGAGCAAGAGGAGCCTTTCATTAATGACATAGCTGAGAATTACTGTCACACGGTAAAGGAAGAATGATTTTTTTAAACAATGTTGCTGTTTTTTATATTCTCCACCATGCACCTATCTTATTGCCTGCCCCCAGCAGGGATCGCTCCCACCTCTCCTCCACTTGACACCAAGGCCTCCAGGGAAGCGCTAGCCACTGTCTGCCAGACAATGGTGGACAGTGGACACTGATCAGTTTGTGGTCCAAAGCCTGCTCTTCCAAACACACCATTATCCTGCTGTACTTGCTGCTTCAATCCACATTGATGCTGCAACCCCCCATCCCACCCATTTGGGATGATTGGGCATTTGGTCCAGTCTGAACACATTTTTTGTTGTCACAACTAGAAAGATGCTACTGGTCTGGGGGGTGGGGACAGAGGGCGGGGTGCTGGTAAGCATTTTACACTGGACTGGATAGCCTCTCCTGCCCTTCCTGCCCTCCAACAAATCATATGGATATCTCCCCCACCCTAGGTGTCGAAGGGTCAAGGTTGAGAAGTCCTGCTTTAGACAATAGGGAGTTGTCCTCGGGTGTGTGGGATGCGGAAGGAAGATTTATTTTTTAAGATTGATAATATACTCTATAAAGACTTTCCAGGTCTTCACGCAATGCTTCAAGGATCTACACTGCGCTCTTTGGGTTGATGATAAGCAAAGCGTTCCAGTGTGTTGGTTTTGCCTCACAGCTTGTGCTATGCTAGTCTTTTTTGCTGCTAAATATTTGCTGAGCGTGTCCTAGTCTTGGTGTTGAGAAGGAAGACAATCTTCCTGTACTCTTTTACTGCTGGGAAATAATTAAGCTGATACAAAAGAGATTAGCAAAAAAAAAAAAAAAAAAAAAAGACAAGCTCTAATTACACATATACACAATTCATCAAAGCCCAGGTGTAGACTAATGGAAGGTTCTAGTTAGGTCACAGAGACTCCAGAAAGGGAACAGTACATGTAGAAGGGAGTAATAGAACAAAGAACAGTGCAACTTGCAGAAAAAGATTTGCAGGGCTTAGCTACCAATGCTTGGGAAGCAGATTCAGTAAGCCCCAGCCTGGCGGCAGGACTGCAAGACCAGCTCTTACCTCCTGGGTCTCCATGGGGAAGATTTAACTCCTGTTTTAAGGGCGGTAGATAATTAGGCAAAAGCCATCATTCTTAGACCTCCTGTCTCTTAATTCCTTGCAATTCAAAATTGGCAGCTTGCAGCTTACATACATTCTGGTACTGTCTGTCTTCAGCTCCAATACTGGCCTGTGCTGGAGGCTTGAGGAATCAGAACCCCCAAACACTGTCCTCCAGTGTTCTGTGTTTGGTCGTGGTGGGGGACAGTTAAAGGAACAAGTAGTGACAACCTAGTATGCTAATTCGGCAGAGGGTGGGGGTGGCACAGAGGAAGGGTACAGACCCAACTGGAGGCTGCAACCAGACCCAGGGAGGACCCAGAGCCCAGCGGAGGCACGCACACTGGCAGGGAGCCGGGCACAGAGTATGCTGTGGAGACAGAGGGCAGCCTGAGCCCTGCGGAGGTCTTTGGCACTTTTTGTCCTGAGGCACTTTTTTTTTTTTAAATAAGGGAGTGACATCAAATTTGCAAAAGAGAGAGGGGAACAACAGTGTGATGCAAGCAGAAAGGCCCAATTATGAAATAGGTGCTGGTGGTGGAGCTGCAGCCTGGTCAAGGGTTTGGCCATGGGGTGAAGGCAGGAGCACCCAGGATGGAAGATACAATGACTGGTTTCATTGGAAGGCCCAGAAAGAGGGAGGCCACAGAATCTGTGTAGATAATAATGATTGTCATAAAAATGCTGATGAGATATACAACCACCTCGGGAAGTAGATATTATCCACATTTTAATAGGTGCCCAGATTGAGCACCAGAGAGGTTAAAGTAGTTGACCCAAGTCCTGAAACAAGGAAGGGGCCAGGACTAGAAGCAGTTGCTTTGGACCCCAGGTCTGACCCCTTGAAGCCAAGTCCCAGGGGCTAAGTGGCTAAGGGACTGGAATAGGCAGCTCACATAAGGTTAACCTCAAATAGCAAAGCTTGAAATCTTTGTTAACTAGAGAAATGCTAATGAAAGCACCAAGTATCATCTTCTCAATGGTCATTTAAAAAAAGTGCTGGGGGCCCTCACTGGTGGCGCAAAGGGTGGAAGCCCAGCACCATGAAGCCTTGGCAGCCATGGCAGCACGAGATCAAGCCCCAGCCAGGGGGGTGACCCACATGGCACAGCAGACCTCTCCTGCCCACTGCTCCCCTCAGCAGTGTATTTCAGTAGCTCTGCCTGTTCTGCTCCCCACTCTGTCTCTGGTGAATCCTCTCACCCCCCTGGACCTCTGGCCTGTACTCCAGTTCTGTATGCTAAAATAAATACATCTTTTTTTTTTAAAAGATTTATTTATTTATTCATACAGAGCTGGGGTACAGGCCAGAGATGTGGAGGGTGAGAGGATTCACCAGAGACAGAGTGGGGAGCAGAACAGGCAGATCGACTAAGTACACTGCTGAGGGGAGCAGCAGGCGGGTCAGGAGAGGTCTGCCACGCCATGTGGATCTCCTCCCAGGCAGGCAGGAATCGAACTCATGCGGAAGTGGCTTAAGCTTCACAGTGCAGTGCTTTAACCCGCTATGCCACCAGGGAGGGCCTAAAATAAATAAATCTTTAAAAAATAATAAAAGCAGTGCTGGGCATACTCCATGTAGGCAGTGTTCTGAATGAGCTGGCTTACTGGGGGCAGGGAATTAGGAACTGGTAGCAGGAGCTGGAGGCTGCACTTCTCTGAATGGATTCAAAACAGCACACTTTGGGTGCCAGAGAAGAAACAACACTTACTCTACCGCAAAAGGTCAAAGGAGTGATCCCTCTGCCAAATTTATGAAAGATCAGTTTTAAAAAAGATCATACTGGAGATTACGGAGCCACATGAAAACAAAACCAACAAAAAACCCCAATGAGAACATCTGGATGAAAGGAAGTAGGACTGAACAAGACCCTGGAGAAAATCACACTTCATTTGCCCAATGGACAAGAATTGCACTTATGTTGCAAAGTGATTTTAATTCTTAGAACCGTGATACTCTTCTTTACCTCCTTTTCCTTCCTTCTTCCTTCGCCTCCCCCCCTTTTTCTCTTTTCCCTCCTTCCCAACTCCCACTCCTCCTGTTCCGGCCCCTTCTTCCATGTCCTCTTCCCCTTCCTCTTCCCCAGGGAGAGGTGAGCCCTGGACCACACAGCTGGGAGGTGGGGGCAGGAGTCTCTGGGTATGTCTGTGTCCTCTTCACTGTCCAGAACCCGAAGGCTGTGCCAACAGGGGCGGGGAGGCAGGGGGCACTGGGGAACTTCCTCGAAGTGATCACCCTGTCTTGGCAGTCAACGGCTCGGGGTGGGGATGGGGCAGCAGCAGGCCTGGCTCAGAGCTTCTCGCAGTTTGTCAGGTGTGCCTATGTCATCATCCTCATGGCCGTTTACTGGTGCTCCGAAGTCATCCCTCTGGCTGTCACTTCCCTCATCCCTGTGCTGCTTTTCCCACTCTTCAAGATTCTGGACTCCAAGCAGGTGAGCAGACCCGGGACCTTGGCGGCTTCCTGTTTTTGCTCATTCTCCAACCCCAAGCTGAGCTGTCTAGGCCCTACGTGACCAGATAAACCCTGTTCCCTGTTTGTGCATCCCTTGGGCAGGGAACCTGCCATTTGATCCTCCATCCCCACTCTAAGAGGTCCCAACATCTGGTCTCCTCCTATCTCTGGGGACCCGGGTGGCCTGGGCCCAGGCAGTGTGTGACCAGGGGCCTCCTGATGGGGCCTCCCTGCCATCCTCCAGGTGTGTGTCCAGTACATGAAGGACACCAACATGCTATTCCTGGGTGGCCTCATCGTGGCCGTGGCCGTGGAACGCTGGAGACTGCACAGGAGGATTGCCCTGCGTACGCTGCTCTGGGTGGGGCCCAGGCCTGCACAGTAATTGCACCTTCTCTCTCTTGCTCAGGGCCCTGGGGCTGGGGTGGGGTTGTGGCACAGTTGGGAGCGGGATTGGGGCCACTGACCTTCAGTTTACTTGGGCTTGACAGGCAGGTGGGCCTGGTGGGGGAAGACTAGACACCTGGGGGGTAGGGGTGGGGCACAGTGAGCAACCTTGAGGAAAGCTTCTAGGACTTTGGAGGGGCTGTGGGGACAAGGTGAGTAATGGCTGGGTCAAACCATCCCTGGCAGGACACTCGTGGGGAAAGCAGGATAGAGGTGGCTCGGCTGCCCAGCTCTGGGGGCAGCAGCCAGACCTCCCTCCTAAGCTGGCATACCCTTTCCCCTTCACAGAAGCTCTGGCCTCCTGTTCCCCTAGTCACTCTGTGCTTCACCCTGCCCCAAGATCTCCCCCGACAATTCTAGGCTATTTCCAACCAACCCACAGAGTTGGCATAGCCTGAAACAACAGCTGGTGCATTGAGTCCGCACGGCGCCCCAGGCACCAGACCTGGAGCTCATGTATTATGGCACTGAACACTCACAACTCAGTCGCATCACTGCTACCACCCACCTTCTAACACCAGGGGTTGGCGGCAGAGAGGGTTAAGCTACCGAGCAGCCTGACAGACAGTCCACACCAGGACAGGCAATGTCATGACACCATAAGCCAAGCCCAGGGGAGCCGGGTGTCAGGAAGGGGCAGGGAAGCAGGCGTGGGCTTCCCGGCCTTGGAAAGAAAGCCCTTCGGGACACTCCAGCAGAGACCCTCGGCGCTGACTGAGAAAAACTGGCCACCGGAGGATCCCAGAAGCAAGAGGGGACTGACTGGACGTGGCCCCTCTGAAGCCCTCGCCCTGTACTGGGAACTCAGGTTAACTCTCCTAGAGTCCGTGTACTCCCTCAGCGAGGGTGCATCCCAGCCAGGCCAAGGGGAGGCAGCGCTTGTCACAGAAATCCCTCCTGGGACGTCCCTGTCAGCATGGGCAGACCCTGGTCTCAGCACCGGTGCCCGCAGCAGAGGGCTTTGTGGCTTTCTGAGCTGATGCCCTTCCTGGAGTCAGGCGGTCCAGTGATTTATTTACAGACTCAAATCAAAAACCATTGCATTTTCTAGAAACACGAGACCTTAAGGGGGCTCAGAACTCTTGCTTCTGGGAGCCCCCGGTGGCCAGTTTTTCTCGGTCAGCGCCGAGGGTCTCTGCTGGAGTGTCCCTAAGGGCTTCCCTTCCAAGGCCGGGAAGCCCACCCCTGTTTCCCTGCCCCTTCCTGACACCCGGCTCCCCTGGGCTTGGCTTATGGTGTCATGACACCGCCTGTCCTGGTGTGGACTGTCTGTCGGGCTGCTCGATGCCTCAAAGCATTGTTTATTCACTCTTGTCCCAACCTGGACCCCAGGCTTTGCTCTTGTAACTCCATGAGGTGAATCTGTGACATCAGCATGCTCCCAGAGCATGGCAGCTGAGAGCACCGTGTCCCACTCAGCCCCACCCCGACCGACGCCTAATGTTCCTGCCCTTGTGCACGGGGACCAGGGAGAATCAGACCCTTGCTGGGCTCATGGTCTAAGGAGTCAGGCACCAGGGAAACAAGTCCCAGAATCCAGCCAGTGATGACTATTGAGGGAAGGAAGACAGAGGAGGGTGTGGTCACCCACCTGCTATGACAGGGAAGGAACATGTCTGGAGAGGCTTCAAGGGACCACGCGGAGTTCTCTAGGCAGCTGGCAGAGGTGGGGCATGGGTGGAAATGGGGTTATAGGTGAAGAGAACACATTTCGTCAAATACTGTTTGTCTGATTGGTCCACGGCAGAGTGGAGGGGCCAGGTATGTGCAGAGAACTGGTGGGCAGGGGGCCATCAGGAAGGAGGTCCTTCTCCCCTGGCCCTGCCTGCTCGCCCTACCCCACAGCTGGATCTGAGCTGCTCTTCTGCCCTCCTGAGAGAAGCCAGGGCTGGGCGGGTGGAAATCTTCTAGATAGAAGTAGAAAGTTGGCACCATTTGCGCATAAAGCTGCTCCACCCAGGTCACTCCAGGGCCAACTCTGTCTGGATGCTGGTGCTTCCCCTGCTAGATGGGGAGCTCAGAACCATGGTGGGGTCTGAGGAAGGCCTTGTAGTGACCCAGCATAGACACCAGTATCAGCGGCGTAGACACCAGTAGTAATGAAGAAAGGGGAAGGGGGCTTGTGGGGGTGGGGCACACAAGCTGCAGTCCCCTCCTAGATGAGCCAATCTGAGACTGGCTATTGGGGTGCTGCCGGGGAGCTCGCTCGCTCCAGTTCCTTTCTAAGGACTAGGGGACTCTCTGGCTTTCCTCCCTGCCCCTCCTTTGCAGGCTGATGCTGGGCTTCATGGGGGTCACGGCCTTTCTGTCCATGTGGATCAGCAACACGGCCGCCACGGCCATGATGGTGCCCATTGTGGAGGCCATGCTGCAGCAGATGGAGGCCACCAGGACAGCCACCAGCACAGCCCCCGAGGCCGGCCTGGGGGCCCTGGAGCTGGTGGACAAGGGCAAGGCCAGCGAGCTGCCAGGTGAGAGCCTGGCCAGGAGGCCGCCTGGGCCTCAGATGGCAGCCTTCCCCTCTGGTCCACAGCTCGGATCACCTCCCAGCTTCCCGGAATGCTCCTTTAAGCAAGCACATAGAGAGTTTACTTAGAAAGTGCTGTTTTTGATCAATTTTAGCAATGTCATTCCTGTGGAAGTGGGTGGGACCCTTTAGGAGAGCTTACAGCAAGGTCTCACCCTCAGGTCCTGCCAATCAGAATTCCACGTGTGTTCATTTGATGATTGGGCATGCTTCGGGTGCCACTCACCCCTTGACACGCCTCCTCAGGGAGGATGTCCCAGCAGGCCCCATCCCTCTGCTCTCTGGCCCCACAGGAACTGAGGTTGGTTGTCTCACGTTTGTGCCCCAATAGGCATGACCTCGGGAGACAGGGAATGCTTGCTTGATTCTTGGCCTTGTTTGACACCCCACCCCCAGGGGCGCTCCTTTGGCTGGTTGCCAGCCCTGGGTCAGGTCTGGGGCCACAGAGATGGAGCAAACACACTCTCACTGTGGGGGGAGGCCCAGGAGCCTAGACAGGCGCCCAGTCATCTGACTCAGGGGAAACCAGGGGGTGCCAGAAGCCAGACGCGTTACTGAGAAGAGCCTGTGTGTGTGTGTGTGTGTGTGTGTGTATTCTGAGCTGGCTTTGGAAACCCCAGGTGGATGGAATAGCTGCAACAGTGAAAAAGCAGAAAGAAGGGGTCTCCCCAACATGGCTGGATTTGCATAAGCATTAAGGGAATTACCCTAGGGGAGGCCTGGGAGGTGGCCCTGTGTGGGAAGCCAGATGAGGCCAGGCCATAGCTCTGGACCTGAGGCTCAGACAGCCCTGGAGGGAGTTGGGAGAGCAGGTGTGTGTGAGCCTTAGGGCAGGGGCTGGGTCAGGAGCTGGCGCTGGGCGGTGGTTCCCGGATGGGCTCAGCTCACCACAGTGTGCTCACCACAGGGAACCCAGTGATTTTTGAAGGCCCTGCGGTCAGCGAGCAGGAGGACAGTGACAACAAGAATGTGCACAAAGCCCTGAACCTGTGCTTGTGCTACGCAGCCAGCATCGGCGGCACAGCCACCCTGACGGGCACCGGGCCCAACGTGGTGCTCCTTGGCCAGATGCATGAGTGAGTCTCCAGCGCACCTTCTGGGGTCAACCAGCGCCCTGGGCTACACCCACTACTCCTTGCTCCTTAGCTGGGTCCTGGAGCTGGGGGTCTGGTGGGAGGGGGAACATTTACTCCATCAGCCTCTGTGTCCCAGCCCCTGGCTCCTACTCAGGACCCTCGGGTGGGAGCTGATGTCCCACAGACCTAGTTACTTTTGCCCTGCAGCAGGTCCTGCCTTCCTTCCCTGGGCCCGGTTTCTTTCTCAGAGCTAAAGGACATGAGCTGAAGTCTGAGCTAAAGACATAGGAAAAGACAGTGTAGCTCTGGATGCTGGGTCCTGGAGAACAGACACCCTGAAGATGCCCGTCAGAGCTGGATCACCGACTTTGGCTGTTAGCGGTGCTGGTCCTACAGACAGCACCAGGCTCAGAGCCTAGGACACTCTTGCCTCAGCAGTTCACCCACCATGGTCCCTCTAATTGCCCTAGAGGTGACGGACACTCTCGTGGAGCCCCAGAAGTGGTCTGGAACCCTCCAGCCTGGCCACAAAGGGACACAGGCCTTGAGGAGCGCAGTTCTGTGCTTGGCCTTATGCCAAGTGGGACTGGGCTCACAGAAGAGAGAAAACATGGGTCCTGCCGTGGGACAGTCAGGGTCAGCTATGGGAAGCAGACGCCTGGAGCCTTCCACGGGGGTCTTGGCAAATGCATTAGTAAGATGTGTTCAGACTCTGGTGAGAGAGAAGGTAGGAAGCAAAGCAAGCAACAAGCTCCCTGGGCAGTGGTCTGGCACGCCGATACCTGAGTGCCAACGAGCAAGCAGCTGCTGATCCTGGGCGTGTTTCCTGTAAGGACAGCTTGCGGCTGTTCTCCTCCCTGACCCTAGGGGAAAGAGCCTGGGGAAAGCAGCCTGCCTGGGCTGAGTGGGGAAAGCTCTGGGTCTGCCCTGACCCCTTGGGCTCCCGGGTGGGAGGCGGGTTCTGGAGGGGACTGACCCCCCTCCAGCCTCCAGGAACTGCGGTCTGGCCCCGCCCTCGGAAGTTTGTGAGGCTCGGTTCCTAAGAGCATCCCTTCCCTTGGCAGAAACACGGGGTGAGGTTCTGAGGGCCCTGCTAAGGCTCCTAGCCTGGTGTACTGAGGTGTATTTTTGCTGTGTGAAGGGCTATAACTTCCATGAGATTCTCAGAGGGGCCTGGGCCCATGGGCGAGTCCCTCGGTTACTCCTCAGCTTGTTTTGTGCTTTGACCAGGATATGGCCAAAGTGGGGCCCTCCTCTTGACTGGGGTGATGCCCGATGGTGGGCATGGGTGACGGGACCCTAGGTCTCGGCCTGCAGCAGTGGGGCTGGACCTGGTCTGCCCAGTCTTGCAGCAGGTAGCGACGGGAACCGCTTCTCCCTTCAGATTGTTTCCTGACAACAAAGACATCGTGAACTTTGCCTCTTGGTTTGGCTTTGCCTTCCCCAACATGCTGATCATGCTGCTGCTTGCCTGGTTGTGGCTCCAGTGTGTTTATCTGCGATTGAGGTAAGTTTGAACAGTTTATGGAAGAGTCTCTTCACGCCACGCCCCTGCAGCGAAACCCTTGGATCCAGTGGACGGGCCCACCGAGCTCTTCTCATCTGGCCCTGACTGTCCCTGCACCCCCTCTGTTGCTCTGCACCCTCTGCTGCCGACCCCCCTCACCCCCTCTTCTGGCCACTCCAGGCTGCTCCCTAGGTTTGCCCATGCTGTTCTCTCCTCCTGAAATGCCATTCCCTGCCTTCTTACTTTCTGAGTCCTTCACCTCCAAGACCATCTCCAGTGCTGCCTGCTTAGCCACCCACCTCCACACCCCTATTCCTTCTTAGAAGCATTGCTTGTGCCCCCCGGGGCTTCCTCAGCAGGTCGTGGTCCTGTCCCTTGGTACCAGGCTGCTTGGCTTGGCTGCTCTCGTCCAAATCAGCCCCAACCCATGCCTTTACTGAATGCCTGCAATGTACCCGGTGGCATGCCAGGTTCTGGAAAGTTTACCTTCCTGTTCCCTGCACACAGGCAAGTGCACCAGAGTCAACTCTGATGGCAGCCAGACTTTGGACAGAAACCATGATGTGTGACTGCCAAAGGCCTAAAAGAAGTTGTTTTTTTTTAAAGACAGAGGATTATCTATGGTACAAAGGTGACCCTCTCACACTGGGATGCTAGAGTCTTAGCTGTGAGCAGCTGTGAGCTGTGCTCAGTGTCTTGATTCACAGGGAACTTCGAGCAAGTGAAAAACAGGGCCAAAGTGTCAGAGGCCTTGGAACTGAGAGGCAACAGTTCCCCCCAGTCCCATGAATAATGGGGAGCATAGGGTGCTTTGGTAAGTTTTCTTTTGAATGAGAAGCTGTTCTTGAATACTGGCATTACAAAATCGCTACACATCATCCAAACAGCTAGTGACAGGTTAGCCGCTGGCATCTTGGCACTGAAGACCCACATGGAGGTGGAGGGCTCCCTGGCGCCTGCCACGCAGCTTGATTTTTTTTTTTTTAAAGATTTATTTATTTGTGCATACAGAACTGGGTACAGGCCAGAGGTGCAGGGGCAGTGAGAGGATTCACCAGAGACAGAGTGGGGAGCAGAACAGGCCGAAGTACACTGCTGAGGGGAGCAGCAGGCAGGTCAAGAGAGGTCTGCTGTGCCATGTGGTCACCTCCCGGGCAGGTGGGGACTGAACTCTTACGGAAATGGCTTTAGCTTCTCAGTGCTGCGCTTTAACCCACTGTGCCACCAGGGAGGGCCACAGCTTGGTTTTGATGGCAGCTCTTTGCCCTGTTTTTCAAACCTGCTCCAGAACCAAAGTCCTGCTCCCTGATGCATGTCCATCTGACAGGCCTCGGGCAATCTGCCGGAACCTGCAGTGGGTGGCAGCAGACGTCTGTGTCTTCTCACCAAGGAGTAGTAATAATAACAACCAGTGTTCATGAGGCCTTAGTATTGTTTAAGAAGGTCCTGAAGACCAGGAGGCATCAGCAAGGCTCGGGGGTGGGGTGGGGGTGCCAGCGTCAGGTGACTGCATTGATGATGCAGGCCCCAGGGTCACAGCCCCTGTGCTGAGGAGACAGCACCAGAGGGGCAGATAAGAGCAGCACCATTGCCCCTTTTCCTGGAAACCTGGACCCTCAGGCCCAGTCCCACGGTCCCCAAAGCAACAGGTGGCAGCAGATTGGGACTTGTTAGATAGAATGCAGACTTTGCCATACCAGGGGTCAAGGGCAGAAAGACCCCCTGCCTCCCACACCTTCAGAGTCACTGAATGACCTGGAGGGTGTCCCCAACAGCTGACCATCTGAATGCACAGCCTCACCCGCTTGTCCAGCAGAGATTCTGGCTTCCATTTGCTCTCCTGACCCAAGCACCTGAGGGCCGTGTCCTTGTGTCCCCGTGCTATAGGCCTGTCACCGACATGGCCTCACCCTCTGAGAGCCTGGTCATGTCAGGCACTGGCTGCAGGAGTCAGTACCTGTCCTGCCAGCCTCTTCCTTCCTGAGAAGTCTGACTTAGGGCCAGAAAGCCCTCCAGCAAAGGAGGGCTCCTTGGCCTTGTCCACTACCTTCAGGCTGACAGTATTCGCAACATTTGCACGCCACCATTAGAGAATCCCTCGGGACCTCTCTACCTCTCCCAGAATATCTCCTTCCTTCTTACTCAAGCCAATACCCCTCTAGGAGAGGTCCTGTGGGGACCTAGGGGTGGGCTGTGCCTACCAGTGGGCTCTGGTCCCTAGGGAGCCCATCCCAGCACAGAGCTCAGGCTGGATTCCTTCTATGCCTCATCTCTACTAGCTCTAGAGTCTTCCAGATCCCTAAGCCTACACCTTCAGCTCCTCAGAACACAGACACCCCCCCCCCCAGCTCCTGCCATGATGGAAGAGGAAGACTTAGGGGAGCATGTGAGGGAGCCCTAGTCTTACCTGGAACTAGTTCCACAACTTCTCATGGCCCCTGTCTCAGATGATGTAGACAGCCAGTCTCCAGGACAATGGGTACCTGCCAGGACCCCTTTGCCAGTGGTGGCCTCAGTTTTGTTATTTTTGCTCCCTCCATGCTCCTATGCACCCCGTTTCCCCATTTTCAGACTTCTATCCCACAGGGGTTGAGGTCACCCACCTGCCTTATGTTTTCTCCTCTTTGCTTCCTCTAGTTTTAGGAAGGCTTGGAGCTGCAGGCTGGAGAGGAAGACAAATGAGCAGGCCGCCTACGAGCTGCTGCAGGAGGAGTACAGGAAGCTGGGGCCCTTGTCCTTTGCCGAGATCAACGTCCTGCTCTGCTTCCTCCTGCTGGTGGGCCTGTGGTTCTCCCGGGATCCCGGCTTCATGCCCGGCTGGCTGTCGCTCCTCCGAGCCGAGGGCGAGAAGACAACGTAAGTGGCAGGAACATGTCTTTTTGTTCAGCGCCTGTTGGTTTCACGGTCATTTTTTTTTTCTTGTCAATATTCATGACAAGCCCATGGGGGTGCTCCTTGGCTCCTTCGGCCCCAATAGGCCACAGAAAAGATGTGGCTGGGCAGGGGGTGGGCCTGGGGTAGAGACTTGTTGGGTGGGCTAGAGATGGGGTGCCCAGAACTTCGGTTTCCAAATCTGCTCTGCCATTTCCTTTCTTGTTTTTCTTCAGATCTGGGTGAATCCCTTTAAAGATACTCCTAGGAGTCCAGAAGCTTCTTTAGACAGAGACGCTAGGCACACTGTTACAGGGCACCCCAATGTGAACTAGGTTGCCTGTCTGTGGGTCCTCACCCATGCACTTAAAATTCAATTGTACTGCAGGCACACACAAAAATGCCAATAATAGGTTTATTTACAAAAGGGGAAGGAAAAGGTATAACCCAGGGAAAGAGAGAAAGAGAGAGAGATACAAGTTAACTAGAACCTCCTACCAGCTCCACTGACTTGGAACTCCAGTAACACACTGAAAGCTCATCAAGAACCAAGCAACCAGCCACCAGCCACACTATCCAGACCGAGAGCATCTAACTTGGCTCCCTCATATATATATCTCCCTAAAAGTCCCAGAATGCCTACTTAGCTCCGCCCTACATCCTCACAGATCTCTCCATGGTATTGCTGGGAGTTGTAGTTTACTGGAGTAAGGGGTGGAGTCCACAAAACTGCAGATTTCCTTCAGGACATCCTTCCCTCCTAACAACACGAGTTATATTAGCTGATTCCCTGGCTAAGCTGCTGTGTGGCCAGAATGGGAGAAAGGTAGAGTGATGAGATCTTAGAAGGCCAGATAGGGAATCAGATGCCCACTGGTGTTTATTCCATTTGGATGGTCTCTGTGGGTCAGACTCCAAAGTCCTTCTGGATACTGGTGAGCCCAGAGTTTGAGGTCACCAGGTTCACCCATGGAGCAATGCAGACTGAGAGCTGTGAGTTGCTTAGGGGGCAGCACCAGGCCAGGAATGTGGGTCCCTGGGTTCCCAGCCAGGACTTAGTCTGCCCACCACCCTGACCTTGGGCTTTGGGGCTCCTGTTTGCATACTCAGTCAAGTCTGTTTCTTCGTGTAGGAGCACTCACAGCCAGGAGCACTCACAGCCGGGAGCACTCACAGCCGGGACTGCCGAGTCAGGTTGGGTCAGTGGCAGCCACGGCAGCGTGCTGGGCTGAACTCCCACGTGCTCCTCCCCACCTAGGTACATCTCTGACGCCACTGTGGCCATCTTTGTGGCCATCTTGCTCTTCATTGTGCCTTCTGAGAAGCCCAAGTTCAACTTCTGCAGTCAGACTGAGGAAGGTAAGGCCCATGCTGGCCCCCCTTCCTAGTGTTGGAGTCCTGGCAGTTGTGGATCTCCATGAAATTCCCTGGGCCCAGGAAGGAGAAACCCCCTCTTGAAAAGAGGACTGTCTGGATTACAGACATCTGGGAGAGGGCATTTGTCAACCCTTCCCTGGGTGTGCAAAAGCTCTTTTGCTTCTCAAATACTTGAAATCAATTTCTGTTCCAACAGGAGTAGAAAAGTGTTCTAAATTTCTCAGAGTGACCCTAGTTGTTTTTTTTTTCTTCTATTTTTCCTCATCTGTGTATGTATAGATACAACTTAGCTAATGTCAAAACACATGCAGGATTTTTAATTTTATTTTTTATTATTATTTATAATAATAGTTTATATTTACATCATTTTGTGCCTTTTTCCATCTCAGTTGTCATCCCCATGGGCTTCCCATCACCAAATAACCCTGTGCCATCACCATAGTCCAGTGCAGTTCCCTCCCTCCACCATTTTTGATCCCATTCCCCACTCCACCCTATAAAATATCTCTGGTATATAGTTGTTCATTATTATTATTTTCTCCCCGGGTCCTTTATACTCCTGCTATGTGTGAAACCATTTGGTATTTTTCCTTTTCTTTCTGGCTTATTTCACTAAGCCTGATCCCTTCCAGCTCCATCCATGTTGCTGCAAAAGGCAACACATGCGATATTTTTAAAAAGATGTATTTATTTATGCATACAGAACTGGAGTACAAGTCAGAGAGCCTCTCTGGTGAGAGGCTTCACTAGAGACAGAATGGGGGACAGAACAGGCTGATTGATGAAGTACACTGCTGAGGGGAGCAGTGGGCGAGACAGGAGAGGTCTACTGTGCCATGTGGGTCACCTCTGGGGCAGGGATCGAACTTTCATTGAAGCAGATGTGGCGAGCTTCACAGTGCTGTGCTTTAACCTGTTGCGCTGCCAGGGAGGGCCCTACATGCAATTTTTATCCTGTTTCTGTTTTTATGTTTTCACGGGGGTTATACTGCGAACATTTTTCGCTGTGGTCACAGAGTTCACATTTACCCCTGTTAACTGCATAGTACTGCATCAGAGGGGCAGTGAACATTCTCCTGTTATGGAACATTCTGTTTCATTTTTTGGACTATTATAAATTGCCATTTTCCTGTCCATAGTTTTGTCTTTCAGAGTGTTTCTTCTTTAGAATAATGGGAATCATGTTGCAGGGGCATGAGAGTATAGATGACTGAATGGTCCTTAAACCTTCTTCCAAATTGCTTTTCAAAAGACTGTTCCTATGGGTCCTCCCTGCTGGTGCAACAGGTTAAGGCAGAGCACTGTGAAGCTGTCTGCAGCCACTGCACCATGAGTTCGATTCCTGGCCACAGAGGTGACCCACATGCCATGGCAGATCTCTCCTGACCTGCTTGCTGCAGTGTATTTTGGTACATCCGCCTGTTCTGCTCCCCACCTTGTCTCTGGTGAATCCTCTTCCTCCTTGCACCTCTAGCCTGTACCCCAGTTCTCGTGTGCCAAACCAAAGACTGTTCGCATTACCGTGCTGCTAGGCGTGTGTGGTAATCGGACCATATCCTTGCCAGCCAGAGGTGTGGTCATTATGGTAAAGAGCAGCTAATTTCAGACCATGTCCTTATAGGCTGTTATTGATGATGTCTCCGTGAACTAATACAGCATTGGCACATGTGTGTTTTCATTGTTCTCCTCAGAGAGGATAACTCCGTTTTACCCCCCACCACTGCTGACCTGGAAGGTGGTCCAGGAGAAAGTGCCCTGGGGCATCGTGCTGCTCTTGGGGGGCGGATTTGCTCTGGCTAGAGGATGTGAGGTAAATTCAGCTGTGGCCATCCAGGGCCTATCTTGCACCAGCAAGGTGCTAAAGAACTACTGTGGCCCCCGCACCCCTGCTGGGTTCTCCTCTGTCCCCTGGCTGCACCGGGGTGCTCCTCTGTCTCCTCGTCACTGCATACTCCTTGAGGCTAGGGACCCTGTCTTGTCATCTAGGAACTCTGCACTGTGAATAGGACCTAGAATAGAGAAGGTGCTTTCTGTGATGGCAGAAGTGAGTAAGTGACCCTGATTAGCCAAGATGAGCAGAAGTGCTGGGAGATCTCCTTTAGCATTTGGTAATGTTGATCTCTGTTTTGATTTATTCTAGGGCAATCTTTGCCTCAAGTCATATAAATATTTCACTATTACTTGTGGTTCTTCTATTTGCTGAACATTATTTTACTAATGCAGTTGCCATTATCAAAATTGTTTTTCTAGCTAGGTATGTAATAACATAAGTGGAAAGGAACAACTTTTGGAGAAAAACACCCCCAAAATGTAACTTTCTTACCTCCTCCCTTTCTTCCTAGGGAAGAAATAAACCAGAGGCAGGGCCAAGTCAGATTGGTCCTGCTATACTCCATCCATCCACCCACTCACTCATCCATCCATTCATCCATC